>NC_037670.1:32389071-32446319 GCF_003255815.1 Theropithecus gelada | reverse complement strand
TGAGGAGTGCTTTACTTCCAATTATGTGGTCAATTTTGGAATAAGTGTGATATGGTGCTGAGAAGAATGTATATTCTGTTGATTTGGGGTGGAGAGTTCTGTAGATGTCTTTTAGGTCTGCTTGCTGCAGAGTTGAGTTCAATTCCTGGATATCCTTGTTAACTTTCTGTCTCGTTGATCTGTCTAATGTTGACAGTGGGGTGTTGAAGTCTCCCATTATTATTGTATGGGAGTCTAAGTCTCTTTTTAAGTCTCTAAGGACTTGCTTTATGAATCTGGGTGCTCCTGTATTGGGTGCATATATATTCAAGATAGTTATCTCTTCCTGTTGAATTGATCCCTTTACCATTATGTAATGGCCTTCTTTGTCTCTTTTGATCTTTGATGGTTTAAAGTCTGTTTTATCAGAGACTAGTATTGCAACCCCTGCTTTTTTTTGTTCTCCATTTGCTTGGTAGATCTTCCTCCATCCCTTTATTTTGAGCCTATGTATGTCTCTGCATGTGAGATGGGTCTCCTGAATACAGCAAACTGATGGGTGTTGACTCTATCCAGTTTGCCAGTCTGTGTCTTTTAATTGGACCATTTAGTCAATTTACATTTAAGGTTAATATTGTTATGTGTGAACTTGATCCTGCCATTATGATATTAACTGGTTATTTTGCTCGTTAGTTGATGCAGTTTCTTCCTAGTCTCGATGGTCTTTACATTTTGGCATGTTTTTGTAATGGCTGGTACCGGTTGTTCCTTTCCATGTTTAGTGCTTCCTTCAGGGTCTCTTGTAAGGCAGGCCTGGTGGTGACAAAATCTCTAAGCATTTGCTTATCTATAAAGGATTTTATTTCTCCTTCACTGATGAAACTTAGTTTGGCTGGATATGAAATTCTGGGTTTAAAATTCTTTTCTTTAAGAATGTTGAATATTGGCCCCCACTCTCTTCTGGCTTGTAGAGTTTCTGCCGAGAGATCTGCTGTTAGTCTGATGAGCTTCCCTTTGTGGGTAACCCGACCTTTCTCTCTGGCTGCCCTTAAGATTTTTTCCTTCATTTCAACTTTGGTGAATCTGGCAATTATGTGTCTTGGAGTTGCTCTTCTCAAGGAGTATCTTTGTGGTGTTCTCTGTATTTCTTGAATTTGAATGTTGGCCTGCCCTACTACGTTAGGGAAGTTCTCCTGGATGATATCCTGAAGAGTGTTTTCCAACTTGGTTCCATTTTCCCCCTCACTTTCAGGCACCCCAATCAGATGTAGATTTGGTCTTTTTACGTAATCCCATACTTCTTGCAGGCTTTGTTCATTTCTTTTTCTTCTTTTTTCTTTAGATTTCTCTTCTCGCTTCATTTCATTCGTTTGATCCTCAATCGCTGATACTCTTTCTTCCAGTTGATCGAGTTGGTTACTGAAGCTTGTGCATTTGTCACGTATTTCTCGTGTCATGGTTTTCATCTCTGTCAGTTCATTTATGGCCTTCTCTGCATTAATTATTCTAGTTATCAATTCTTCCACTCTTTTTTCAAGATTTTTAGTGTCTTTGCGCTGGGTACATAATTCCTCCTTTAGCTCTGAGAAGTTTGATGGACTGAAGCCTTCTTCTCTCATCTCCTCAAAGTCACTCTCCGTCCAGCTTTGATCCATTGCTGGCGATGAGCTGCGTTCCTTTGGAGGGGGAGATGTGCTCTTATTTTTTGAATTTCCAGCTTTTCTGCCCTGCTTTTTCCCCATCTTTGTGGTTTTATGTGCCTCTGGTCTTTGATGATGGTGACGTACTGATGGGGTTTTGGTGTGGGTGTCCTTCCTGTTTGTTAGTTTTCCTTCTAACAGTCAGGACCCTCAGCTGTAGGTCTGTTGGAGATTGCTTGAGGTCCACTCCAGACCCTGTTTGCCTGAGTATCAGCAGCAGAGGCTGCAGAAGATAGAATATTGCTGAACAGCGAGTATACCTGTCTGATTCTTGGTTTGGAAGCTTCCTCTCAGGGGTGTACTCCACCCTGTGAGTTGTGGGGTGTCAGTCTGCCCCTAGTGGGGGATGTCTCCCAGTTAGGGTACTCAGGGGTCAGGGACCCACATGAGCAGGCAGTCTGTCCGTTCTCAGATCTCAACCTCCATGTTGCGAGATCCACTGCTCTCTTCAAAGCTGTCAGACAGAGTCGTTTGCGTCTGCAGAGGTTTCTGCTGCTTTTGTTGTCGTCGTTGTTGTTGTTGTTGTTTAGCTGTGCCCTGTCCCCAGAGGTGGAATCTACAGAGACAGGCACGCCTCCTTGAGCTGCTGTGAGCTTCACCCAGTTCAAGCTTCCCAGCAGCTTTGTTTACCTACTTAAGCCTCAGCACTGGCGGGCCCCCCTTCCCCAGCCTCACTGCTGCCTTGCCATTAGATCACAGACTGCTGTGCTAGCAATGAGGGAGGCTCCGTGGGCATGGGACCCTCCCGGCCAGGTGTGCGATATAATCTCCTGGTGTGCCCGTTTGCTAAGACCCTTGGTAAAGCGCAGTATTGGGGTGGGAGTTACCCGATTTTCCAGGTGTTGTGTGTCTCAGTTCCCCTGGCTAGGAAAAGGGATTCCCTTCCCCCTTGCGCTTCCCAGGTGAGGCGATGCCTTGCCCTGCTTCAGCTCTCGCTGGTCGGGCTGCAGCAGCTGACCAGCACCGATTGTCCGGCACTCCCTAGTGAGATGAACCCAGTACTTCAGTTGAAAATGCAGAAATCACCTGTCTTCTGTGTTGCTCGTGGTGGGAGCTGGAGACTGGGGCTGTTCCTATTCGGCCATCTTGCTCCGTCCCCCGAAAAATATTCTTAGAGGAGCTAACGGCACCCATGATGAAGTATGTAAGGATATTTACTGGAGCCAGTGGAGCACAAATAGAAGAACAGTGATATGAAAGAAATAGTGTGAAGAGTTGAACAACGTTTATGCAATTGAAGAGAGGCTCAACTTAAATTTTGACACCTGTACATAAAAGCAAAAGTGATTCCTGCAGAACTAAGCATACAGCAGGCTTTCTCACATATGATACAATGCACTCTCAATACCCATTTAGCCGCTACATTTTCACAGCCACTAAGTAGAGATTTCTCGCTATTTTGATATTGACTTAAGTAATTGGATTTTACACAACGTTAGAAGAAACACAAAGAAAACCAGCATAAAAGTTAAGGACATGGAACATTTTAATTTTGCTCCTTTATATGTCATGCTCAGAATATTCTGCATATTGAAAGAGAGTAATGAAATTCTATAATGATAAATTCTAAATTGTTAAAGATCATAGTACCAGGCCAATATGAGGCTCAGGTCATTGATTGAAAACCCATTCTATTTCTTTAAAAATCATTCTTTAAATCCCAATTTTGTACAAATTCTGTTGTGAAGACTTAGAATATATTTAGTTTGCCCATTGCCCTCATCCTGCAAAGATATACTTACTCTATTTCAATGGGTGCACACAACTATTTGTGATTTATATATGTTTTAATTCTGTGATGTATATAACCATTTTATTTATCAAATTTCATTTTCTGTTAAAAATTAAAATATGTTCCTACTCAAAATACATTTTTGTGGAACCATTAAGACTAAATATAAACCAATAACCAAACAAACAAAAAAACAGAAGAAAAAGATGTACTTATTGAGAGACAAGAATGTTTAGTATCCCCTGAGGTGAATTACGAAAGGGTGACTTAATATCCCCTCTCTCAGTTTCTACACATTCTTCTTAAGAAACCTACGTAATTTTTTTTTTTCACTTGTAAACTGAGTTATCAGGGATGATTTTTCTGACATATGAGCTCATGACCTTCAATGACCCCTCTTAGCCTCGTTCATTTTTACAATTGAATAAAATCATCTATTTGGCAGAAGATAAATAGATATTTATATCTTCTTTAATACTTAGACATAATATATACATATAATGGAAGGCCTACAAAAATGTTAGGGCATTCTCACTATTATTTTCAGTCATATATGTCCTAAAACATAAACATTTATTCTGTCAATAGTCAATATTTATGGAATAGCATCTTGTGACAGTTACTATGCTGGCTTTGGGTTTAAAAAGATGAAAACACCGCCAGGCGCAGTGGCTCACGCCTGTATTCCCAGCACTTTGGGAGGCAGCGGTAGGCAGATCACCAGGTCAGGAGTTCAAGGCCAGCCTGGACAATATGGTGAAGCCCTGTCTCTACTAAAAACAGAAAAATTAGCCACGCATGGTGGCAGGCACCTGTAGTCCCAGCTACTTGGGAGGCTGAGGCAGGAGAATTGCTTGAGCCCAGAAGGTGGAGGTTATAGCGAGCCAAGATCGTGCCACTACACTCCAGCCCGGGAAACACAGTGAGACTCCATCTCAAAAAAAAAAAAAAAAGGATGAAAAGATATAGTTCTTACCCTCAAAAAACTTTCATGACAGTTTAAAAAATAGAGTAGTAGAAAGAAAGATGACCCCCACATGTATTTAAGTGTTTCAGAAACAATTGGCTTTCTCTAGCTCTAGAAGAAAATTCTTTCCAAGTGCTGTAAAATTAAAATGCACACTTTGCATGGGAATGTTCTTACTTTCCCTTCTGTGTGAGCTTTCAAAACTGTATCCAAGACTAGCTCTACTTGAAGAATACGCACACTCTCTCCCATACAGGAGACCTGTCTGCTTTGTTATCAGACCAATGGGTGCCAGTGCAGTTTCTATAAAGCAGAAGTTTTCAAATTTATGTGACCAGGACTCATACTGAAAAATACTTTTACTTCGGAACTTCTCTTGATCTTTCTCTGAAAGACCAAACATTCGATGACTCTAATAATTTCTATTTTATCTCATACAATCCCATTCCACTCCATTCTGTTCTATTATTTCTCACTGAAAGAAAAGCTGATCACCATCAACAAAGAGATTTTGTGACCAATAGTACAAGTTTCACATTTTGGAGACATTTGCTGTAGAGATTACCCGCATGGGAGTTACTAAGGTAGCTAATTCCATGTACTGTTTGACCTTATCACACAAAACATTCATTCCTTTATTAAAAACTTCACTCTCTGGGACCAGGCGCGGTGGCTCACGCCTGTAATCCTGGCACTTTGGAGGCCGAGGCGGGTGGATCACGAGGTCAGGAGATCGAGACCATCCTGGCTAACATGTTGATACCCCATCTCTACTAAAAATACAAAAAAATAGCCAGGCGTAGTGGCGGGCGCCTGTAATCCCAGCTACTCCAGAGGCTGAGGCAGGAGAATGGGGTGAACCCGGGAGGCGGAGCTTGCAGTGAGCCGAGATCACGCCACTGCACTCCAGCCTGGGCGACAGGGCAACACTCCATCTCAAAAAAAACAAAACAAAACAAAAATAAGAACAAAAACTCCACTCTCTTCCTCAGTAAGTGGAACAAAGTTCCCATTAAACCGTGGTTCAAGTATTAGGTCACTAGATGCTCACAGAAGAAATCTTAAGTACCTAGACATTTTTTATCCGATGAAATTGCAGACTGTGGACCGAAAGATAATTGAAGACAAAAGTAGAGTCTCTGCCCTAAAGGAGATGAATTGAAATTAGGAAAACATATTGATGCAAGTTTGAATCAGTGTTTTAAAAAAATAACACATCATCTATCTGCTTACATTTGGGGATCCAAAAAGAATACCAATCAAGTAGATATTCAAGTTTGAATTCTTCCAATGATCTTAACAAAGTTTAATCGTTATATAGTGCTTTACAATCTATTTTTTTAAATTTATTTTTCAACACAGTCTCACTCTATCACTCAAGCTTATGCACGATTACAACTCACTGAAGCCTCAAACTCCTGGACTCAAGCAATCCTTCTATTTCAGCCTCCTGAGTAGCTGGGACTACAGGCATGTGCCACCACCCCCAGCTAATAGTTTTCTTTTCAGTTTAATTTTTTGTTGTTGAGATGGAGTCTCACTATATTGCCTAGGTTGGTCTCAAACTTCTGGGCTCAAGTGATCCTCCTGCCTCAAATTCTCAAAGTACTGGGATTACAGATATCCATCACAGTTCTTTATAGTTTATATGGTTCATTCATTCACACAAATTATCTTATGAATGCTATCTATTATATTATAAAAAATAGTTACTCTTTTTGCAAAGATAGTGAATTATGACATTTTTCCAGTAGAGAATTCGTAAGTTACTAATATTTAGAGTCCAAAATTTCTCTAAATGTGCCAATGCATTGGTTGAAAATTTCCTTGAATTTAGCAATTGGTTCTAGATCCTTATGAATCAATACAGTAGCAAGATGATCAGCTTTTCCACACAGTGAGATGTCACAAACTAGATCATAACTCAAAGATGAAAATTCCGGATATCTTCTGCCCAGAGGATGAAATTTACCATGGCTGGAACTGTAAATCTGATGTAACTTCTCTGGCAAGAATGGGAGAGGGAGAAAAATCTTGGCTGGCACTACTGGGACTGAACACAGCACTGGTACACAGTGGCCTTGCAGAAAGAATTGTGGCAGTCATTGTGGAACTGGGAACTACCTCAAAAGGTACTGGGAAGAGAATAGAAGAAGTGGCTTGGAAAAGAAGATTGATGAGAGATGCTGAGGCCAAGGGAGCCACAAGGACTTAGGTAAAGTTTCCAGAATAACAACCATCAGGCCAGGTATTGGAAAATACGGTTTTGGTGAATTCTCCTTTAGAAAGTGGTCTGGGGTCAGGTGAGGTGACTCATGCCTGTAATCCCAGCACTTCGGAAGGCCAAAGTGGGAGGATCACTTGAGGCCACGAGTTCAAGAAAAACCTAGGCCACATAGTGAGATCGTGTTTCTATAAAAAATATATAAAATTAAAGATTAACTGGGTATAGTGGTGCACACCTGTAGTTTCAGCTACTCAGGAGGCTGAGGTCGGAGGACTGCTTGAACCTGGGAGGCTGAAGGCGCAGTTGAGTCATGATTGCACAATTGCATTCCGGTCTGGGTGACAGAGTGAGACCCTGTCCCCTCTCTCACCCCCCAAAAGGAAATAAAATGATCTGAGACAAAATACATAACCCCATTCTTATCCTGTATGTCTTATAAGTGGATGTACATCTACACAAAATGATTTGAGTGAATCTACCACATTAACCAAATTCCTGGCAGTGATATGTCACATGCATTAATATTTAGTTGAATTTTCTGGGAGTTGGTGATAAGGAATATCCACTTATATGTTATGAAACTTATACAATGTTTCATTTTTAGACAATAATTTATCAAAAGAATGACTCAACATAATTTTATTCATTAATTCCCAAAACATTGAAATAAAATATGTACCAGGGTTAAGCATCTTGTGTAACCAAAAGAAAGTGTATGCCTAAAAAGTAGGTCTTCAAAAATTCTCTACTAATATGATTTTATCACTATATAAATTAATTGTCACCCACCTTTTCTGAAAATCTTTTAAAAATATCACATGTTGTATTAGTCCATTTGCATTGCCATAAAGAAATACTTGAAACTGGGTAATTTACAAAGAAAAGGGGTTTACTTAGGCTCATCGTTCTGCAGGCTGCACAAGCATAACAGCAACATCTGCTCAGCTTCTGCTGAGGGAGTCAGGGAGCTGACAATCATGGCGAAAGGCGAAGTGGGAGCAGGCACTGCACATGGCAGGAAAATGAGCATGAGAGAAGGGAGGGAGAAAGTGAGAAGAGGAAATACCAGACTCCTTTAAACAACCTCACCTGAACTCATTACTATGGAAAGACAACAAGCCATTCATAACGGATCCTCCCGCATGACCTCAACACCGCCCACCAGGCCCCACTTCTAACACTGGGAATCACATTTCAACATGAGATTTGGAGGGACAAACATCCAAACCATATCACTCTGTCTCTAACCTCCCTAATTGCCTGTCCTCCTTACACTGCAAAACACAATCATCCCTTTCCAATAGTCCCCAAAGTCTCAACTCCTTCTAGTGTCAACTCAGTAAAAAGTCCAAAGTCCAGAGACTTATCTGAGACTCAAATTTCTTCCACCTATAAGCCTGTAAGATCAAAAACAAGTAATTTACTTCCAAGATAAAATGTTGGTACAGGCATTGGGTGAACATTCCCATCCCAAAAGGGAGAAATCAATCAAAAGAAAGAGACAACAGGCCCCATGCAAGTCTGTAACCCAGAAGGGCAGACATTAAACCTTAAAGCTCCAAAATAATCTTCTTTGGCTCCATGTCCTGGGCACACTGGTGTGAGGAACAGAATCCCAAGGCCTTGGGCAGCTCTGTCTTCATGATTTTGCAGGGTATACAGCCAAGTGGCTGCTCTAACAGGTTAGGGTTGAGTGATTATGGCTTTTTCAGACATGAGATGCAAGCTGCCCATGGATCTACCATTCTGGGGGCTGGAGGGCTGTGGTCCCTTCCCCTCTGTGTTATTTTGTCTGTTTTGCTATAAAGAAATACCTCAGGCTGGGTACTTGATAAAGAAAAGAGGTTTATTTTGGCTTATGGTTCTGTAGGCTGTATGAGCATAACACCAGCATCTGACCAGCTTCTGGTGAGGGCAACAGGGAGCTTACAATCATGGTAGAAAGTGAAGTGAGAGCAGACATCGCACATAACAGGAGAATCAGCATGAGAGAAAGGAGCAAGAGAGCGAGAGGAGGAGGTATTAGGCTCCTGTAAACAACCAGCTCTCAACTGAACTCATTACTATGAGGAAGGCACCAAGCCATTCATGAGGGATCCTCCCTCATGACCCCAACATCTCCCACAAGGTCCCCTGTCCAACACTGGGAATCACATTCAACATGAGATTTGGAGGAACAAGTATCCAAACCATATGACATGTATTCAGAAGTGCTGTGGGAAATCCAAAGAATTAAAAATCTACCCTACTTTTCATTAAGACACTTAGAATCAAATTAAGGAAATAATAGATAGGCACATAGAACAATACAGCAACTGTGTCAGAGAGAAATTCTATCTCAATCAATCAGTGGGTCAATACCTTTGAGCAACCATCATGTGTCAGGCACATTCTGCATAGTGAAAAAAGACAGAAAATTTCTGAACCTCAGAGAACTTACCAGTGGTATTATCAGGTCTAGTCACTAAAGTAATAATAATCTAATGTGTTCATGCCTATGTTGATTTTACTACACAGAACTACTGACTTGGATAACAGGTTTGCCCTGGTCAAACTCATGTTACATCTATGTTCCCCACCCTTTTTTTTTTTTTTTTTTTTTTTGAGAGGGAGTCTCACTCTGTTGCCCAGGCTGGAGTGCAGTGGTGTGATCTCGGCTCACTGCAACCTCCACCTCCCGAGTTTAAGCAATTCTCCTGCCTCAGCTTCCCAAGTAGCTGGGATTACAGGTGCACACCACCACACCCAGTTAATTTTTGTATTTTTAGGAGAGATGGGGTTTCACCATGTTGGTCAGGCTGGTCTTGAACTCCTGACCTTGTGATCTGCCCGCCTCGGCCTCCCAAAGTGCTGGGATTACAGGCATGAGCCACCATGCCCAGCCATCTCTGTCCCCTTCTTACCTGTAGTATTTCATCCTGACGTTTCTCTTTGACTCTGCTAAATTTTAACTAAAAACAAAATCGGTTCTTGTAAAAATTAATAGCATCATAATTTAAAGTGAGTCTGGGAAATTATTTTCACTCACTATACAAAGATATATCCCAACCCCGCAAACCACGTAGATAATCCAAGTGAAAACGTAGAGAAGAACATGTACTTCACAAGGGTCTGCTTTGTTCACTGCTTAATACTCAATGCCTCTACAGCGCATGATTCCAGTCTGTGCCCTCATCTACTGGCTGAATGCATAAAGACATGAAGAGTTGGCACACTTCAGAAACTTTCCCAAGTCATGTTTACATTAAGAATTACTTGTGCGCCTGTAATCCCAGAACTTTGGGAGGCCCAGACCGGTGTATCACGAGGTCAGGAGAGATCGAGACCATCCTGGCTAACACGGTGAAACTCCGTCTCTACTAAAAATACAAAACAAAATTAGCCGGGGGCAGTGGCGGACGCCTGTAGTCCCAGCTACTCGGGAGGCTGAGGCAGGAGAATGGCGGGAACCCGGGAGGCGGAGCTTGCAGTGAGCCGAGATCGTGCCATTGCACTCCAGCCTGGGCGACAGCGCGAGACTCCGTCTCAAAAAAAAAAAAAAAAAAAAAAAATTACTTGTGCCAGACACTGTACTAAATGTATGTAGTATCTAGTTAAATCATTACAACAATGTAATCAGGTAAGTAATATCAGAACGTTCATTTTATGATACGTAGGCTTATCTTATTGAGGTTATGTAACCAAGATCAGAGAACAAAATTGGGATTTGAATGCAGACTCATATGATACTAGAGTATCTATATTTTAAGCCATTGCATTTATTTTCTTAAAATTCCATATTTTCTTACAAATATGAATTATGACAGAAAGTGATACTGTTTTGTTTTTGTTCTTAATAGTGCTAAGCATCTGACTTATTTCTTAAAACCTGTTTTGCAGTATTTGGTCTTATTACAACCTAAGTTGTCAGTCCCTTTAAAACAAGGATCACGTCTTAAAAGATTCATTTTCCCCCGTAGCATCCAGCATGGTGCCTTATGCTTAGTGAAATTCTAATGATTACTTGGTGAGTTGAAATCAATGAAATAATCAGTCAAGAAAAAGCCACAATGGTTGAATCATTCAAAATATTGATAAACAGAATAAATAAATTATCCTTGCAGTCATATCTGTACTCTTGGTAATATACAACCTCATTTCGGGTTGGGCTTATATAAACAACTAGGTGAGGGAGTGCATGCAGTGTGTATAAAAAAACCTGTAAGAAACCACTATATTCAGAAATACCTAAAACCACAGTCAAATAAAGACTACAACATATCATATTATAGCCAAAAATCAAGGGCTATTTAAAGAAACTCATATTGTATTTTTCAACACTTTTTATAGATACTATTTCTTAAACTGATATTTTTAAAAGAACTACTCTAATTTAAACTTAATAAATTTGGAAGTCACTTTCCTTGCCACTGCACCTTTTCCCCATTCTCTAAGACAGAAGGACACACAATTACTGATGTTACCAGGTCTCCATGTAATTGGCTATAGCCACAGTTGTAGCCAGAATATCCTATCTTTCTTTCCAAGAAAATAATTTAGAGAGAAATAGCCATGAATGTTTAAAAAATTCAAGAATAATCACAATAAAACCTATTAACTTTTAACAAATTAAAATTGGTGTAAAATTAAATACATGTCTGTCATGGGAATACAGAAGGAATGAAAAAAAAAAGCTGCTAAACTCTGCTGGCTTCAGCCCCTTCTCTGCCTCCATCCTAGTTATCTGTTCCATTCCCATTTTCCTCCTCAATGACTCTTCCAGTCATCTACAAATAACCCCTGTGTCTGATGTTTACCGTTCTTCGTTATCTGTCACTACTGGCCATCGCCACTTCCACTCTACTGAAGTGCTTGTTCAGACTTCACCAATGCCATCCTCATTATTAAACGTAATAGTTTTTTCATCACTCTGAAATGTATCTTTCCTTTCTAAACTGTGTGCTATTGGACTATCTCTCTGCCCTCCACTTAAAACTCTCTTTTCCCTTGAACTTCTTGTGAAGTGTTTATTTGACCAGGTATCGTCCTGGATCTTTCCACATCCATCTCACCATAGATTCTCTGTTTCTATTTCCTTCTATCCAGCCTTCAAATGTGGGCATTTCTCAGGATGGAAGAGCAGGCTTTCATTTACTTAAAGAATATTCCCTTCCAAGATGATTCCATCTACTTTCCTGTTTTTCACTGTCAATTTGGCAGGCAATTAAAAAATTTGCATTTCAAATTTTAACTGTTCTTCCAAGAAAAGTCCTAAATGTCAGGTAATTAATTCATAAGCATCCCTTGCCACGTGTATTAACCATCAGTATCTCACATTTTATATCTCAGGCTTGTTTAAAATTTGAACTTATGGTTACATCTCCTTATTGGAATTCATATAAATGATTATTTCAGTTACTATGACTGAATATCTTGGTATCAGTCTGATATTTATCTTTTTGTTAATCTTCGCTACCAATCAGATTATTCCATACTACTCCTAAAATGTACCACATAGCCGCCCTATCTTTTCATTTAAATTCTACTGTTTTATATAGGCCTGTGTGACCTCTAGCTAGGTAATATTCCAATAATTTCCCTGTTTCTAATTTCTTTCCACATCAGCTTAGTCTCTGCATTGAATCATAAAAGGGAGTTGGATGATGAAAGAGTTGCTTTTTTTTTTTTTTGAGATGGAGTCTCACTCTGTCGCCCAGGCTGGAGTGCAGTGGTGCCATCTCGGCTCACTGCAAGCTCCGCCTCCCAGGTTCACGCCATTCTCCCGCCTCAGCCTCCCGAGTAGCAGGGACTAATTTTTTTTTTTTTTTTGTATTGTTAGTAGAGACGGGATTTCACCATGTTAGCCAGGATGGTCTCGATCTCCTGACCTCGTGATCCACCCGCCTCGGCCTCCCAAAGTGCTGGGATTACAGGTGTGAGCCACTGCGCCCGGCCAAGAGTTGCCTTCTTAAAAAGTCAAGGTATCACCATTCTTCCCCTTAAAGACATTCATTGGGTTGCCAATAATAATACTAACAACAGTAAATATTTCTTGACAACTTGGTATTTGTTAAGACATATAATACACACTTTACTTCAGAAACCAAAAACTGTGAGTCAAACTGGGCCTGCATTCATTCATTCATTCATTCACTCATCACTCATTTGTTCAGAGTATGTATTAAGCATCTTTGCGTGTCAGTCACTGTTCTGTGTTTCTTCAACTGACATATATTCATCGCTTCAGTATTTTTAAAAATTTGAATAGGTGGCCGGGCGCAGTGGCTCACACTTATAATCCCAGCACTTTGGGAGGCCAAGGCGGGTGGATCACGAGGTCAGGAAATCGAGACCATCCTGGCTAACACAGTGAAACCCCGTCTCTACTAAAACTACAAAAACAAAATTAGCTGGACGTGGTGGCGGCACCTGTAGTCCCAGCTACTCAGGAGGCTGAGGCAGGAGAATGGTGTGAACCCGGGAGGCAAAGCTTGCAGTGAGCTGAGATCGCGCCACTGCACTCCAGCCTGGGCGACAGAGCGAGACTCCGTCTCAAAAAAAAAAAAATTTGAATAGGTTTCAACATTTTAAAATGGAGACATTAAAAGATATTTTGCTATTAAAAAAAAGAAAAACAACCCTGTGAGGCACAATATGACTCTTTCAGGACAGCAATCTATTTAATCTGTACATATTTTCTCTCACCCTCAGACATTGTTTCCATTTTACTGCAGTTCACCAGTTTCTTGGGAACTGAGCTCTAATGACATTATAATTTTTCAGTATGCTTGCACTACTTTCTATTGTAAACATTAATATTTATTAAGTCATAGTTTCTATTAAAGCTAATAATAACATTACTAAAAGGGCTCTATATTTTTAAAAAATATGAATGAGAGAATAATTCTTTGTGAAGGAAGAGGATTTCTACATATTGAATATACCAACCAAGTGTGTCCCTGTGGAAAATGAATGCAACTTAAGATGCCATTTGAAATTGACATACTGAGACTTTGGGTGTGGCTCCCTTTTATTCATTGGCTATTATTGTTGTTTAAGCATGTGGTCTGGGATTTGCATGCTCTTTCTTAATTCTCATAACTCTTCGTATTAGGTACCAGAAATCAGAATAAAAAACAAAAAAAAAACCAAAACATGTAACTTGTCCAAGGACACATACCTAATAGTCTTTCAAGCCAGGACTCACGCTTAGCTCTGTTGAATTGAAAGCCTGTGCTTTTTCATTAGAGTTCTTTCATATAATAATCTATGATTTGCTTCCAAGCTACTTTTGCTGATTCATTTCTTCCTGCACTCCAAAATGTTCATTGATTTCTCCTTATGTAGTACTTTTATATACTTTACTTTTGTTTGTGCCATTTTTCTCTTTGTAAATGTTGAAATGTTAGACTCTATTTGCCTGTTCCTACCTTCCTTCTCCCAGAAGTGGCCTGCTGCTTTATGAGAGTGGTGCTTGGATTATGATAACCATTTTTCTCTTTGTATCATGGGCGCTCATCTATATTTGTTTCCTACGACTTGAGTACGAACTTCATTAAGTCAGGAAGTCTGCTTGTGGCTGATTTTGTTTTTAATGTAATACAGCATCCAGCCCAATTTTTTTATTATATAGTAGGTACTCCATTAATGTTTACTGCACTCTACTTAATTAGAGAGGGTTACCTATATAAATAATGTTTCAAGTAATGATTTCTACAATATTGCTCTCCTTTCTAACTTTAAGGCCATTAACAAATCTGGAATTACTTATTACATGACACAATAATCATTGTATGTGTCATCTTCTACTTCCTTAAGAAATAGTGAATGGGTCCTAATGGGGTTAGTGACTGACATGTTATTTGGGGTGCATGTTTAGCTTGTAACACATGTTCAATGAAATGTGAATTATTGCATGAATAAATAAATCTTGAACCTTACAGGTAAGCATAACTAGTTTAACATTGATGGTGGGGGTCAAAAAGTGTTTGTACCTTTTTGCCCATCCTTCATTGTTTCACTAAAGGAATGAGAATATGATATACTCAAAGTGTTGACTTTCGGAGATGTTCTACCATTGGCTTTTCCTTATGAAAGCAATGTTGCTAAGCAACACTTGTGCATTGGTATATTTCTTTCCCAAACTTTCTATCACAAGGACAGCCCAGGATTTTTTCAATTGTAATCACTGGAATCTCTTGAGAAGTAAACCACAACATTGCCACCAAGCTTTGCTTCATAGTTTGCATTGAATTTGATAGGAGATGAGTACTCCACTTCACCCCCAAATACACAGGTGACTGACAGCAGGGACAGTTCACAAGTGCAAATGGAGTATGATTTATGACACACCTCAGAAATTACCCCAGTTGCTGGTTTTCATTATGTTGCCTAACTCCGGTCTGCATGAGGTACCTGCCTTATAGACGCTATGCACTGGAAGGCTCATAAAAAATCATGTGTTCTGTTATTGAGATACAACTTCTGTTTCCTTCCAGTTTAAGTGTCAAAAATCACCTGGCTGACAAATATCTTTCTCTAGAATATTGATGCACCCTACACTAAGACTCTGACACACTTCCTCAAGGAAGAATAAGAAAAGATTTTTATATTAAATCTTTCCTTTGTCCATGTGTCCTGACATCATAATATCCCCTTTTCTTTTTGTTGGCTAAGGTAAAGAGACTGCAGTATTAGCTTCTGTTAACCAGGAGTTATGTTATAGTAGCTTTACAAATTCTACACTGTTTAATAACTTTAAGAAATAATTTTTGTTAGTGAATTATTTTTCTCAAACCTTTAAACAGTATCTTTTTTTATTTTTTTGAGACAGAGTCTTGCTCTGTCGCCCAGGCTGGAGTGCAGTGGCGCAATCTTGGCTCACTGCAAGCTCTGCCTCCCGGGTTCAAGGAATTCTCCAGCCTCAGCCTCCCGAGTAGCTGGGACTACAGGCGCCCGCCACCACGCTCGGCTAGTTTTTTGTATTTTTAGTAGAGACGGGGTTTCACTGTGTTAGCCGGGATGGTCTCGATTTCCTGACCTCGTGATCCACCCGCTTCGGCCTCCCAAAGTTGGGATTACAGGCGTGAGCCACCGCGCCCAGCCCTATGTATTCTTAAGTATTTCTGATCTGTCATTTATTTTAATGGGAATTGTTCTTAGTAAGGTCCAAAAAATTCTTAGCAAACTAGCAGTGTAGCATAACACAGAAAGCATGTGAGTCTTGGAAAACTGGGTCGTAAACATCTTATTTTGCAAGAGTTTCTCCTTCAGGAGAAATATCAGGCTTGACAAAACGAAGATTTTAGAAATAATACAAGTTTTTGGAGAGTTTTATTCCAATCATAAAATGGCTCTCAGTTGGTCTGTAAGTGATACTTACAGTAGAAACCCCCAGCCATCTTCAAGTGTTTGGGCTCCAGAATAATATGATGAGAAACCAGAAACAGTCTTAGAACACAGCCAGAAGCTCAGCTAGGTGATGAGGAAGACAGTGAGTGAGTGAATGGAAAGGTTCTGAAAGTGAGTTTCCAAAGTGGCAAGAGATGCCCCCTGGTGTACAGAAGGAATCACTGCAGACTTTTTTTTTGCTTTGGTCAGCAACGACAAAAAAATGACAAAGATGTCTATAATCATATCCATATTGAATATTTACAGGACTTGTAAAATGATGAAAAAATTGTACAGATTCTATCTACAACCATGATTTTTCCCCTTCAAATATTGTCTTCTTTATAACTGTTTAACAAACACCTCATTTATGTTACCTCTACTCATGAAATCATGTGCCCTCTAGCAATGCTGAGCCACTTTTAGCACAGAGAGTAGACTTTATGCATCAGACAATATTGTAAATGTTCCGCGAAGGGCAGGCGGATAATTCCCTTTATTCCCTTTTTCAGAGTTTTACCCTCCTTTTGGATTGTCCTTTAACATTTTATCGTTCCAAAGTCTAGCTCATGTCCCATGAAATGCCTCATTCTCCACAGCAGCAGGATTGCAAAATCTACCTTCCTTATAAGTTAGCAGATAGGGTTTGTGGCATTATACAGCTCATGAAGAAAGAGAGAAAGGTTAAGAGGAAGATGAGAGAAAGTGGCTTCCTTACTTGACTGCTCCTTCTTCAACATATTCCACTAGATTGGGTTCCATTATTTTAACACTGGATCTTATGAATTTGCCTTCAATAAAGTGACTTTGTTGTTAATTATCTTCTCAGATTATGGCCTTGGTTTAACAACCAAACACAAAGTATTACTGATATCCCATACCATCTAAAATTAGGTATACTAAAAACAAATGCTGTAGATAACTTCACAATTGCCTTACACTAGAGGCTGCCTGCACGCCCTAGTAAAAAACTGATGATTTCAATGAGGATCCATTTTCTCTCTCTTTAATTCGGGGTCCTAGAACTCTTTTGAGTTTTACCAAACTTATACTCCATCAGTGAATTACTCCAATTAACCAGTGAAGACAACAAACTCAATCTACCATCTCTCTCAGCACACAATTCATCCCAAATATCACTCCTGGTACATGCTTTCTGGCAATAGCAAGAGGTAGTAAGAAGACCAAACATGGGTTTTAAATCAAGATTCTAATCCTAACTTTACAACCTATTGGCTATGAGATCTTGGACAAGTTACTTAGCCTGTCTGATTCAGTTTCTTTATTCTTGCAATGGGAATCATAATGCTTTCAGAGTTTATGTAAGGCATTTAAAGTATGTGCTTAAATCAAGTAATCAATGGTTGTCCTATTTTGGTATACAATGTTTCTATTATTATACTTGTCACTTCTAAGTTTCTTAGCATATTTAATGCTAACTAATCTCATTTCTCTCTTCTCCATCTATATTTTTGTCTCTATTAATTGTTTTGAACGACTCAATACTTTATAAAGTCACCCATGGACATTTCAGTGCCTTTTACTCAAAACAGAAAAAGCAAAGCAAGGGAGAAGTGCACCAAATGAGAACTGACAGAGTTATATAAAATTTTACTTAGATCTAAAAATGTATACAAATTATCTAGCCCTAATCATGGTACTTTGCAGCTGGATAAAAACCCTGCTCGTATAAACAGGAGTTTATTAAACTTAACAGAAGCTGATTTTTACACACTAGATGAAAGACAAATGTTGTGATTAATTTTCAGTGAGCAATTAGGTAAATATATGAGAAACTAGTGAACTCCTTGTTTCCTGTCCTTTGTATGACAAGAGTAAAAGCAATTTTACAAAATATTTCTTTTGTTTCCTTTGTACTCTGGGTCTAATGACTGAAGATTCAATTCTCTTCCTTTAGAGACTCAAAGAAAACACATAGGAGGGGATACATTTGAAACTGTACTTTGAAAATGTCAGTGACACCAGCTGATGAACACTTAAGCAGAAACAATCAACTTTAATACTTTTCAACACATACAAAAATACATTCCTGTTTTATTTCTTTCCTGATTTGAGGTTAGATTCTTAAAATCCTTTCAGCCACGTTATCTGCATTCAACAAGGAATATATTCCTTTTAATATTGATACAGATGAAGATTAACACAAATATGTTAAATGGCCTGCAGGGATAGTCTTCACATATAAAGAAGAAAGTTCAAAGTCAAATATAAATACACATATGCATTTGTTCAAATGTCAACACTCTGCTTGATATTTACAAAACTGAAGAATATTTTTGACACTTATTGTTTCTGTTCAATTTGTTAAAACAGTATTTTGTTGATTTCGTATATTATTCTATTTTTCCGTTTCTTCTATTTTTTTTTAACTTTAGAAATATACCATACTCTAGGAAGAATTTAGGAAACCAAACATGTTATAAAGAAATTTTTGTTAGTTTTGAAAGTGTTTAATGGAAATTTTAGAGGAAAAAAATGGGAAATTTGAGTAAAAGAGATAAGTTACCTACATGATGTATGATGAAGAAAGAAATTAGACAAATACAAGAAAGCTGGGGAGTCCAAGGGTAATCCTGACAACTAGTGTCTTATGAAAAAAGACAAGAAACTCAAGGAGTTTCATAAAGTGAAAAGGTCTTTGTGTTTCTTCCATATGCATTGTGTGTGTGTGTGCGTGTGTGTGTTCAGATACATATAAATATAACACAAATGGAATATTCAGTGTCGAATTGCATGTTTAAATGGTGGACTTTTTACTACAGTCAAATAAATTTGCCCCAGATGATTAGATTTGAGGTCCACTGGAATAACTAATTGCTAAGCATTATAATTCAAGCTCATCATAAAGCGTATGTTCACTTGTTTTACAGTAAATATCAATTCATGAAGGGAAGAAAAGTCTTAAAAATAAAAATCAGTTAACCCAAGTTATTTCAAGTCATAAATTTAAATACCCACTAGATTCTTCGGTGAACACTGAAGAGCAGTTATTTTTATGGTTTTGTACTTTATGTAAAGCTGGAGACGTATATTTGACTTGAAACATGTAGCATTTTTTAACAGATTTTATAAGCCACCTATTAGATAACCAGATGCATAGTAAGACAGGTAAGCCCCATTATACACATTTCTGTTAAGACAAAATTAAAAATGTAAAAAGAAAACAAACATACATTATGTAACAATTAATAAGAATTATAAATAAGTATGTAATAAGTATGCTTAGCCCTTTTTCCTAAAACAAGAGGACTTACATTTTAAAAAGGCGTTTGGCTTTATTTTCTAAGTGAAATTTTAATACTCAAAAAGAAGTTCTGCTCAATAGTAATGGCAAAAATAAGATCATAGAATGTAACTTTGGGTGTAAAACTTGTGTAACAATTATATTTTACAGATGGGAAGAGCGAGTTTGATGACCTATAGAAAGTTATGCCCGCCATGAGCATGACCTGTAAATGATTATGATGTACTATACCACCCTTTGGAATAAAAGTTGAAAAAAAATCTACCACTGATAAAGACACTTATAAAGGCACCATAGATTATTGATTGGTGTTTCCAAAAGGAAAATGAGATCATTTTGTTAGAAGTTAAAAGATTATTGTATCAGCTACATCATTTAAATACACTTTGGAAGACACCCAGTCATTATAATCAGATGACTACGGGATAACATATATTATTATTAAAAGCAAGAAATCATTCTTCATTTAGAAGGCCCAATCAACACCAAAGAAGCATGATTCTCACAAATTATTGCTTTTTGAAACAATAATAAGTTGATTCAAAGGAAACAATACAGAAGGAAAAATAATGCCTCACATGGTGATTATGAAAGTTACAAATTGAGTACTGGAGTGAAGGTCAAGTAAATGTTAAAAAGTTACTGCACAAACTCAATCACCATGTTAAATGAGCTGCAGGTAAAACTGACTTTCTAATATGGAGGATTAGTACAATCAAAACGGTCAAACAGGTTGTACATGATGCCATAATCGTGATGTTCATTGCTTCAGTCTTTGAGATTAGGTTGTCATTTCTTTTAAGTCTTTTGTCACTAATATGGATTTTTTTTTTTTTTGCCAAAGACTAAACCTTTTATAGAACAAGAAAAGTATTAAAGAAAATTAATAAATAACTGAGTATTTCTCTACATTGTATGAAATCAGTTTGCTTGATCGTTTGCTTGGATTAATTTGTTTTCAGTCATACAGACTTAGTTTTAAAATAGCATGCTCCTGAGTGTTGTTTACACATTTGCTTTACTTATTTTAAATATTATGGTCTTTTACTATTTTCTACCACTCAGAATAAGAAAAAAACAACTGATCATAACAATGAAATACTCCCATAAAGAACCTGACTGTGATATGCCCCTCAAATGAAAAAAATCCATCAGAAGAATAATGTCCTTTAAATAACTCCATCACATCACATCTCAGTCAGTGAAAGCACCTTGCGAGTTTATTTCTTCCTTTCCATAGAAACCTCCTTTCGCACGATATCTCTGAGGTCAAAATTCAGCAGCCTGGAAGACTCAATATGATGGGAAAGGTATCCAAGTTGATATTTATTCTACAACAATTGAATACCAAACTAGTCATACTCCAAAATAGTTTGAGGAAAAAAAAGTCATACTTTAAATATCCTGGTTCACAAATGATCAACACAGGTCCCAGGGATGGCACAAAGATGGTTGTAATTCAATGAATGCAGAATGTTCGTGTCTTCTTAATGGATGTTGATCTGGTTACAGAGAATATGCACCCTACATGACCGCAGAGAGGCCAGAATTTTATATTTACCCTGTTTGCCAAGGTCTTTATCTCTAAGCCAAAATGAGAATGGCGATTTAAACAGTTGAAGTCACAGTACTCATCCCAAAGCTTTTGTGGAAGCATAGATTGTCAGTGACTGCAGCTATTAGGGAAATGAATTCAGCTTGGTAGAAAAAGTCACATCACTTGAGTTTAAATGTCACTCTCTGTTCTCTGTGCAGTAAAATTGTAAACCCTCAGAAGTGGGGCTGGTAAAGCCTAGAGCCTTTACGTCTCAAATAGCACACAAGCCCCCCAAACCCTTTAATATTCCCTTGATTCCAAGAAGGGAGGGCCTCTTGAATATTAACATGTTTGAATTTGGTATTCCTTTAATCAACTTGGTGCCTGTAAGAGGTAAATGTTTCCATTCTCAAAGCCTTGGCTTTTGTCTGACCCCAATTGAGATCCCCATAAATGTACTCCATGACATGAGGTAATCCTTCAACTGTATTTCAAAAGATTATTTTGCTTCACTAATTATACGTGATGGCTTCTGACATTCTCTGTAATCAGGTATTTATGTAAACATCACCGTCTGTCCACCATTATTCAAAACCAACTTCTATTAAAGGGTTAACCACTTCAACTGAGTCCCTGGGATAGACACATCTCTTAACCTGGCAATAATAATCTTAAGAATAGTAAGTGTTTATGAATACTTATTATACGTCAGGAACTTTAGATGTTTTGATTCACTTAACATGATCCCCTATGAGGTAAGTATTGTTATTACCCTCTTTTTATAGATGGCCTAGAGAGCTGAAGTAATGGCATGCCCAATGTCATCATGGCTATTAAGTAAGTGTGCATGTTGAATCTGAATTTAGGTACGCTGACTTCAGAGGCTATGTTCTTCCACTTCACTGAACTGCTGATTTATAGAGCTCCTCAGAAGGGGAAAAGAAACAGATACCTCTTGATGGTGTTTTCTATAACACACTTAGATCACCTAAAGTCTTGGGGCATAATTTTTGTAGACATGGTTTATCTTTGTTGACTTCTTATCCGTGTCCTTTTGATCTCCACCCTTTGCCCCTGCCACATCCATCCTGAAGAGGTCAGTCACTACATGGCCTCTCTTGGGGGCTAGGTTGGTCACTGAGTCACTCCATCCTTGTGAGTTTCTTCCCTTGACTCTGCATCTCTGGTTCCATGTGTGTTCCTCTGCTTTCTCCTTTTCCTCTCCCTTTTCCCTCCCAATATGTGGGTGGATAGTATTCCAGAAGCAAATGGTAATAATGCACAGGATGGTTCTCTTCCTAAACCCTCAGGAAATGATTTTACAATTGTCATCATGACCACAAGTCTTAACCCTATGTGCTAAGCAAAGGTTTAATTCAGAGAATTTTAGTCACTTTAGAAAACTGGATAAATGGTTTGGGAGGTACAGTTAAAAAATAAATTAGATTTCAGTGGCACTCCTGCTACTTAACTAAGAGCGTGCTTATTGATATTCTGGGCTCAGTCTGGTATGGAAGAAAACATAGACATTTACTCTAACTTGGGCTCTGTGTCATTGACATTTGTGACTTGTTTTTGTAGGGTTACTCAGTATCTAAGACTTGTTTCTGTTTTAGGAGGAGACAGTACTGTGGCTCCCAATATAGACCTTGAAGAAGACTAGATAATTCCTTTCATGGCTCCCAGTAGGGATGTCTTAGGCATTTGAACTAAGCTTGGATAATCAACTGTCTCAACTGGTCTTGGATTTTTAACAAAGTGACACAAAGATAAAAAATGGTATTCAGAATGGATCTAGAGCAGAGGTATCCAGAAGCAGAAAAAAGAAAAAAAAAAAAAGGCAGGAGGAACGTCAGTAGTAGCAGTGCTAGCTACTAGTACAAGTAGTCCTCGTGCTAGCTAGTCAGTAGTAGCACCACCCACTCTAGTGGTGGCTAAAAAGAAAAATGGCAGTAATGACAAAAATAATATCCTAACCAGACTATTGCTGTGTCATTGATTTGGGTGCTATATTAGCTATATTGACAACCCTGGGTCGCATCCCACTTCTCAACCCAGTCTCCCAGATTTCCCACAGTTCTTCAGACTACCCATAGTCTCAGTAAAGTTTTTTTTTTTTTTTTTTTTTTGGCCAGTGGTTTCCATCTCATTCAATCAAGAATACCACCTGATACATTCTGCATTTCCTTACATTCCTTTCTTCTAGAACAAAAGTAGACTAAAAAGACAGTTATGATGACTTGATAATCTTTCCTTTCACTACTTCCATGCTTATTAAATAGTCTCCCTGATAGACAGGCCTTGTGTTTCAGCCTCTTCATACAGTACAGACTGTTGACATAAAAGTTCTAATAAATTACTGTACTTACATTTTCCATTTACTCTTTGCCTAGGAAGTAATCCAGGTGTTTCATATGAGCTGTTTAAATCTTTTGAGCAAACTATTTCACTTATTATTTTAACACGAAAATAGAGCATAGAAGGCATACAATTTAAAATGGGAACATATCAAGCTTAATAGCCATCTTGTATTGTAACCATGAGTGATACAATAAAGTAAGACATTTAGCTTTATGAATCTGTAATGACTTTCAATTCAAATGCATTAAAGTTGAGTAAATCTAGATTGCTAGGAAGAAGCTCATTATTGAGCAGGAGAGAAAGATAAGCAAACATCACATTATAAGATAAAAGTGGTTGTGAGAAAAGACAACATGTGAAAAGAATATGGTTGAGAATAGGGAGTTTGTTCATTCATCATGAACCACGATGTCGGAGTAGTTTTTACACATTCAGACTTGCAAGATGAAAAGGTATTATGATGGGATGAAATAGAGACAACAGGTATTATAAAAGAATAAGTGTATTATAGTAATAATAATCATTATTATTACAAATAATGTCTACCATTTACTCTGTGCCTGGCCATTCTTTTGTACTTTACAAATAATAAATCGTTTAGTCCTCACCACATTACAGGGAAAATATTGACATTATTTTCAACTTGCAGATAACAAAAATGAGATTTAATGAGATAAAATAAATTTCCCAAGTTCAGAGAGTTAATCCGCAGTGAAGTTAGTATTGGAATCCAAGCAGTTTGACTTGAACTTTGAGTTTCTAACTAGTAAAAATGGAGCCTTAAGATGTAAACAAAATAAAATTTGAGTTAGGAAGATCCTTAATAGAGACTACTGTGATGAAGAAATGAAAAAACAAAAAATAAAAAAGAAAAGTTGGTGATGCAGATGGTGTGCCATCTTTGAGAAAAATATAAATGCCAAGGTTACAGGGAATTAGTAGCCAACAAGTGAGGAGAGGGACATAAATGGATAATTATTTTCACAAAATTTTAATTTTGCAGAACTTGGTGGATCAAAATGCTGGAAAGGGGTTTGTAGAGAGGCAAAAAGGGTGCATGTGTAGGAAGAATAATCTATTGGTTAGAGTAAGTTTAAGCTCAGCTGTCTATGGAGACATGCATTTGGGAACATTCTTCTGGCAGATAAATATCAGAAGAATGACCAGATTGGGAGAGATGCCTTATATGGCAAATAAAAACACAGGGTGCCCAGTTAAACTTGAGTTCTAAATAAACAACATTTTTTTTTAGCATAAGCATGCTCTATATAATTTTAGACATACCAAAAATGTTTTTGTTACTTATCTGAAATTCAAACTTCATAATTTGTTGATTATTGTGTCTGACATTCCTATAGTCTGGGAATGTAGATTCCAGCATCACAACTTGCAGAGAAGGGGTGAACTACTGCTTAGAGTAAAGGAGATCAGCTTTAAATAAACAAAGGCTAGACAGTGGGTTCTCTGGTAGAATACAAAGCTTTATATTTTCCCTCATCTACTCTCTTTGCCTTATAACTTTGAAATGTTCTTTCACTCTGATCCCTGGCACAGTCGTATAACATGGTGTTAACAGCAAAAAGGCAGAATTGATGATGTTCTGGTTCTGAGCATAAACGTCCTTGCAAGAATCTATTTTGTTCTCATACTCTTGCCTTCTTCATGAGAACACAGTAAATAGATCTAGCCTAATTGGAGAGTGAGAGATTGATGGAGCAAAGCCAATTCCCACTTTTACCCCAGTCAACAGTAAGTCAAATCCCAGTCATGTGAGCGAACAGCAAGGCTATCTTACTTCCCCCAGCTGTTGGATTGTTGAGCATGAACCTCTTATTATACAGCACTGAGGTCTAATGGTTGTGTGTAGTACAGCAGTATGATGGCAATAGAAAGTGGAAACAAAGTCATTTATAATAGTGTCAAAAGAAGAGTAGCAATAACTAATATATATTGATTGCAGACTATATGACAAGCAATGCTTTGAGGTTTTGTATGCATTACTCATTTAATCCTCACAAGGATCCTATGAAATTGTTGCTATTATTACCCTAGTTTTACAGATGAGAAAACAGAAATCCACTGGGCTTAAGTAACTTTTCCAGGGTCACCTTGGGAAGTGACAGAGCTGCCAGTCTGACTTAGGTGAATTTACCTTCAGAAAATTCATGCCTAACCACCTAATGACACTGCATCTCAACAAAACTTTGAAGATGACATTGGATTTGACAATAAAGAAGTTGTTTGGAACATTTACTGCATTAGCTTCAACTAAGTGACAGACTATTGGGGGAGGATGGAGGATTGCACTAGAAAGTGAGGTACAGAGGAAGTGAGAGAATGCAGAGGGGGTGTAGTTATTCAGCAACATGAGGAAAAGGGGAAGAGATGACAGTCAACTTAAAGGTAGACCAAGATGACACTGAGGTTTTCACCTTGGTTTCTTTGGTTGTGTTTTTCATAGGACTTTGTGTATGTCTGAAGATAGTATATTGCACTCAGAATTCCTGAGTTAAAAACCCAGCTTTGCCTCGTATAAACATCCAACTTTAGGAATTTTTTAACCTCTCCGAGCTTACTTTTTTTTAGCATACAAATATCTCAAAGAGTTTTTAAAAGACTGAAGCACAATATCCCAGAATATAGATGGTGGTTCCAGGTGGTTCAATTTCAGTATCTTCCTACAAGGGGAAACTGCAAACAGAAGGATAGGTAATAGTGAATAAAACAACAAGCCAGAAGATAAGAGATAGAAAAACAGGAAAAATGAATGCCTCCAGTCTTACCAGGGAGAAGGAAAACTTCTTTCTCAGAGAGAGTTGAGAAAAAAAAAATGGGTGAACATAAATCTGCAAAGTGAGAGAGGGAGGTCAAGGTATATCTCTCCTGATGATACTATAGAAGAATTTTGACTGGCGCCTCTAATTCTTAAATGTGACCAGTGAAATCCTATGAGTAAAACATCGGACCTTCTTTGGGGGCATTTGCCTCGCCTTCACTGCTCAGGTGCACAAACTTATGCTTAGCGTCAAAATACTTTTTATTTTGTCACAGGTTATAATACCTCACAACTCACTATTGGATGGTTTGTGGAAGTTATTTAAATTTTCCAAAGTGCAACTTTCTTACCTATTCCACAGGAATAACAAAATCATATACCTTATAATGTCTGAAGTTTATGTGTGACATGTCACCAAAGACAGAAAGTAAATATGAGCTATCATTACTAGCTATATTGCAGTTGCAGTTGGCTTACGCTTATGCCTATGTACTTAACAGAGCATCCAGCACATTGCAGTAGTTAATGTCTACCTATGGAAGAGATAAATAAAGCATGACATTAATTTAGCATAAAAGTAGAGCTATTTTACACTTTCATCAATAGAATCATATTATTATAAGAAAAGGACACAGGATTCAATGGGGAAACTGGCATATAAATTAATAACCAGTTGTTTGGCTCTATGATAGATTTATTTGGCACATATTTTATGAAATACTTTCTGTAAGCCAGGCATTATTCTAGGCCCTGTGAATGCACAGATGAGTGAAAGAGATTAAGTTTCTGCCCATATGTAGCTTCCATTTCCTGGGGAGATACACAGTATGTGAGTCAACAAGCAAGTGTATAATATCGCTTGGTGATAAGTGCTATGAAGGAAAGGCTATATAAAGGACCATAGGCCAATAGCATCTCAGGGAAGACCTCTGCGCAAAAGTGACATTTGTGCTTGATGCTGTCAAGTGACTGCTGGAATCTGGAAGGCATCTCAAGAGAAGATACTTAAGTTAAATTTTTAAATTTTTTATTTTACTTTAAGTTCTGGGATACATGTGCAGAACGTGCAGGTTTGTTACAGAGGTATACATGTGCCATGGTGGTTTGCTGCACCCATCACCCCAACATCTCAGTTTCAAGCCCTGCATGTGTTAGATATTTGTCCTAATGCTTTCCCTCCCCTTGCTCCCCACCCCCTGACAGGCCCCTGTGTGTGATGTCCCCCTCCCTGTGTCCACGTGTTCTCATTGTTCAGCTCCCACTTATGAGTGAGAACATGCTGTGTTTGGTTTTCTGTTTCTGTGTCAGTTTGCTGAGAATGATGGCTTCCAGCTTCATTCATGTCCCTTAAAAAGACATATCTCATTCTTTTTTTTAGCTGCGTAGTATTCCATGGCATATATGTGCCACATTTTCTTTATCCAGTCAATCATTGAAGGGCATTTGTGTTAGTTCCAAGTCTTTGCTATTGTAAATAGTGCTGGAATAAACATACGTGATTTTGTGTCTTTATAGTAGAATGATTTATATGGGAGAAAATTTTTGCAATCTACCCATCTGACAAAGGTTTAATATCAAGAATCTACAAGGAACTTAAACAAATTTACAAGAAAAAAAAAAACATAAAAAAGCGTGCAAATTATACAAACAGACACTTCTCAAAAGAAGACATTTATGCAGCTAACAAACATGAAAAAAAGCTCATCATCACTGGTCATCAGAGAAATGCAAATCAAAACCACTATGAGATACTATCTTCCGCCAGTTAGAAGGGCAATTATTAAAAAGTCAGGAAACAACAGATTCTGGCGAGGGTATGGAAAAATAGGAACGCTTTTACACTGTTGGTAGGAGTGTAAATTAGTTCAACCATTGTGGAAGACAGTGTGGCAATTCCTCAAGGATCTAGAACCAGTAATACCATTTGACCCAGCAATCCCTTAAGTTAAATTTTGAAAGTGAGTAGGAACTCTTTATGAGAAGTGAAGAGCAAGGTAAGGGAGGAGCTACTATAAAGGCAAATATTTAACAAGATTATGGATCATTTAGGTAAATACACATTTTAATTCAGTCGGTGTTTGCTAAGTATCATATCATACCTGATGAGCCAACTGCATGGTCCAGGCTCTTCTGTGTCATGCCTTTTAATGAAATTTCCTTCCATATCAGCATATTGAGCACTTCATTGTTTTCATCATAATAGCAGCATTATGTGTCATCCCAGAGAGAGCTATTAGGAGCCATTTTAAACAAATAACTTTAAACAAAGAGACTAAAGAAAGGTAGCAGGTTTTGAGTTTCAGAGATCAGATAAGAATAGATGAGAAGGTGCAGCCATAATCCAAGTGGCAAATTGTGACCACGAGCATTGGATAAAAGGTAAAATGAAATTGAATATATTTATAAAGAGTTGTAAGTTTTATGTATCTATTAAGAAGATAGCACAAAATAGCTACCAATTGGCTATGGAGATGACAGAAGAGACATGCAAAGCCTCTCCATATTCTGACTTGAGTGGCTGAAGCGATCACAGTGTCCTTGTCAACCAATTAAACAATAGAATCCACATGGTCTCTACAACCCATCGTAAGGTGCTTGGCAGAAACATAACTAAATATATAACAATATTAAGCCTCAGAATCTCCAAGTTCGTAGCTCAAACCATAGATGGATTCATAGCTGCAACCTAGTTCTCTAAATTTCAGAAGTCAGCAGTGATGTTTGTCAAACATATTTCCAATGAAAGGAAATACTTTTATTCAGATTACCAAATTGCTCAGGTATCCTGAATTTTTATTCTATACACATATCCAATACAATATTGATTCAATTGATCTTTCATATTGATAGAGCATTTTTCATTGATTAAAGAGTTTTTATATTGATTTGCTTTATTAGAGTTTTCTGTGACCAATCTGAGTGCAGTAATAAGATGTGACCATGATTATTATGTCTGAAAAACCTTTTTTTGGTAGAGGAAAGAAATTTTACTTTTTGTATCCATGTTTCAAGAAATTATTCATTCTGCAATTCTATCCTTCAACATTAATCTTGGATCCTAAATTATGCAATCACTATTCACAAGCATGTCTAGGTACACATGACACTATTATACCTTCCTCAAAATTAGAGTCAATAGTTTTCATCAGGAAATTCCCCCTCTACTTGCATTCAGAAGAATTGCATGTTCTATTGTCTTACTGATATACTGTAATAAACATCTACAAAATTTCAGTTCTCCCAGCAGAACTATTTAGTGACTGCAATTTAGAAATATCTTTCACGTTCCCAGCTTCCAATTCTTTAACAATCTAACGAAGAATAAAAACATCTTTTGCAATATACTTTTAAAAGCCATGACATTCAGGAGCATCACAAATTATATCTGGGTACAAATCGAATTTAACAGCACCTGGACTGTTCAGATCGGAAATCAAAAAGACCTTCAAGTCAGGCCAGCACTTAAACCTAATGAGGATGATTTTTGTTGCTGTTTTTGCTTCCCTTGTTTAGTTTTCAAATTTGAAATAGAAACTGTGCTGTAGTAAAAAGGTAACAGATTTTCTGTCTACAAGGTCATCTCTAGTAGGACATATAATGTCTGTCTGGAGAAAATTAGGTTGACTAGTCACATATTGTACATTCTAAATAACTGTTCTCTAAAAGCAGCCACCATTTTTTATATGTTTATAAAGGGAAGCTTTATATATACTTACAACCCTTATAGAGAAGATATAAATATGCAGACTAATTCACACATTGTTAAGTTTTAGCGTTGACAAAGGACAATAAAAAAATCAAAGATAGAAATCATACAGAATAGTAACTATAGTTCCTGTAATCTACAGAGGCTATTCTCCTGCTCTTTTTGGTTAGAACATAAAATAATTAGCTAAAGCTAAAAATCAGCTTAATTAATAATTAATGAACTCTTCTATTTTGTCCAAGGAATTTAGAACATACTAAACCTTAGATTGCAAAACCTCACTAGCAAAATTAAGTATTTGCAAAGGGTATCTGCAGGAGGGTCTTTGAATCACTGTCTTTCAGTTTAACAGCACTTGGACAGGTATTATATCTGGTTCTCATTTCAACTTCATAAAAGATCAGTTATCCATACTCATTATCCTGATCTGATTATTATACATAATATATATCAAAGCTTCACTCTGTGCCCCATAAATACATACCATTATTGAGTCAATTAAAAAATAACATAAAACATGGAATGTGTTCTAAATGTGATTGGGCCTTTAAACTATGAATTTTTCTTTGTTTTTGGATTTCTTTCTTCTTTCTTTTCTTCTCTCCATTTTTTTGCATCCATTGTTTAGTTTCTAAATTTGAAATCGAAACTATAGTGTAGACAAAAAGGTAACACTTTTTCTATGAGAAACCGTTTATAAAATAGTGTTCCTTTTCTAGATTTACAAGAGGATAAAAAGATTTTCTAGGATAAATAGTAGGGGTCCAAATTTGAATATAAGCGGATTCAGACATGCCTCGTCATGTCAGACAAACTGGTGAAACAGGCTTCTTTCACTACTTTGAAAGTTGACTGAGAAACATAGCAGAGGAGGGTTCTGTGTTTACTGTTAGTGTTCCAAGATGCCTGGCTAAGGGTGGTGAACTTGTAAAACAAGGCTGAAAGGAACAGAAGAATTTTTTTGGATGAGAATAAATTCCTAGAGAAAAACGAGCCGGGCTACTTGAACTTGACTGAGAAGTGAAGCCAGAGTTGAGAGCCAAGAAGGGCTCTTATCAGTAAAGCCTCCTGTGTATTATTCTCATGTGACTTTGTGTCATCACCTATTCACAACAAGCTATATAGACTATTAAGAGCCTCTAATAGGGTGCAACAAAAAAAAGTCAGAAAGCACCCCTCCGGCTTACCCCAGTTTTCTTTCTTTTATTTTATTTTTTTTAATTTTTGACTTTTGTGGGGACATAGTAGGTACATAGATTTATGAGGTACATGAGATATTTTGATAGAGGCTTTCCAAGTGTAATAATCATGTCATGGAAAATGGGGTAGCCCTGTCCCCAAGCATTTATCCTTTATGTTACAAACAATCCAATTCTACAAGTTATTTTAAAATGTACAATTGAATTATTATTGACTATAGTCCCCTAGTTGTGCTATCAAGTACTGTCATTATTTATTCTTTCTATTTTTTTTTTTGCACCTATTGACCAGCCCCACTTCCCACCCCAAATACCCTTCCCAGACCTTAGTAACTGTCCTTCTATTCTCTACTTCCATGAGTTCTATTGCTTTGATTTTTAGATCCCACAAATAAGTGAGAACATGTGACATTTGTCTTTCTGTGCCTGGTTTATTTCACTTAACACAAGAGACTCCCAGGATGTTGGTCTGGGCAAACATTTCCTGAGTAATACCCAGTAAGCACAGGCAATCAAGGCAAAAATGGACAAATGGGATCACATAAAGTTAAAAAGCTTCTGCACAGCAAATGAAACAATCAACAAAGTGAAGAGACAACCCACAGAATTGGAGAACACATTTGCAAACTACCTCCAATTTTTTGTGCAGCATTGTACCACTGGGTTTCAGTGCCACATTCCAGTGGGAGTTGCATCAGTCAAATATGGGACAATGGCCTTCAGGGAGATGCTAAATACAAAGTGTAGTTCTGACTAGGAAATGAGTGAAACTTCCCAATCTCCTTTCCACAACCTCAACTGAAGGTGGAAAAAAAGCAAAGACATGCCTGGCCAGAACAGTGGTACCAAGAAGACATTCAGCTAACAACAATGTTACACAGCAGAATATGAGAATGACACTGTCCTTAGTGACTCCAGGAACACTTGAGGGACACTTGAGAGGAGTTGACATCCTAAGTAAATAGACAGGGGCAAGTTATTTGTATCTCTTGTTAATATGATCTCTTATTTGTTCTCAAGCTTCCATAACATGGTGAACTAGGAAGATTTTCATCACATTCCACTATGGAGTCACAGATCTCACTGCCTCATAAGTAAACTTTTTATAGTAGTTGCAAAATAAAATGTTAAATAATAACAATGAAAACATTGAAAAGAACCAAAATATTTATACTTTAATTCATGTATTAGATAAAAGCAAAATACAAGTTTTTGCTAGGATCTTGATAGATAACATGATGGTAATGGTGGTAAGAAAAACAAAGCAAATTTAGGAGAACAAACTAGAGTGGCTATACATGAATAGGATTTCAGGTGACAGATTCCGAAAGTAAAAAAACAACTAGTATTCATAGAAGCAGCTTAACCATTGATAAATATCTGTCCATTGATGGTGAAGACAATAGAATGGATTTTCTGGAATGAAAGCACAGGACAGGACCAAACACATTTGGAGGTTTCTCCTCTGCTTCCAATTTCAACAATTCATTTAATAAGAGCCAGAGAATCCGTATCCTCCATAGTATGATGGGCGGCAGCAGCCATATCCGTAACCTCCAAAGCCAGAGCCATATCCGTAGCCTCCAAAGCCAGAGCCATATCCATAGCCTCCATAGCCACAGCCAGAACCCCGTTTGCGGAAGCTGCCACATCCACAGCCATAGCCATAGCCCGGGCCACCGAAGCCTCCACAGCCATAGCCCAGGCCTCCGTAGTAGCTGCCGTAGTAACTCATGGTGTCAGGAGTGGTGAGTTGGTTTGCTATTCAGGCAAGATCCTGAGTGTGAATGCCAGCACGTGTAGAAGGAGACTTATATACCCTGGTCAGAGCATATAATAAACATGTGCCCCTCTTTTTGTGTCATTCCATGAATTCTACTTGGCTGAGGCAGCTTGTTAATCTATTGTCCTCTGACAACACTCAGTAAGAATGCCTGAGCTTTTTTGGCTACCTAGTTAGCTTGTCCCTGAGCTTGTTGCTTTAATTTTATTAGAAGGGATTGCTGCTTCTTCAAAGTCTAAGACATACCAAACCCAAATAGAATTATTTATTACCAGTCACTTAACATCAGTCACATTAAAAATTCTTGATTTCTATTTAAATATATTCTCATCACAAGCATTTTTGGACGTTGTTATAATTGATTCTACAAAATTTCAAGAAATAGCCAAGGTCAAGACTCTTAAATTCATCAGTTTCTTCATAAAGCACACATATTTTGTAGCATCAGAAGCAGGAAAGGTTTGATTCACCTGTGTATGTACCTGAAAGAAACAAATGTCACCTAATTTGTAGACTTTTAAAACTTTGATCATGCACAATTGTTATATTTGTTTTGGGCTTTGCACGCCAACATGCAAAATATTTGTTTTGTTTTAAGAACACAGCACAATTGTAGTCCCAAGTGGAGAGACTCTTACAGGGATCAAAAGCCCATCTCATGTGAAGTCTTTCCAGAGTTTTCTATTTATATCCCAAGTCCCTTTTCCATTATATGTTCTAACCTCACTGTTACCAAAAAATGAAGATTGTAATCTGCCTCCACACAGAATTTTTTCTCTTTCTCTACCTTTTGCCATTAATTCATCTCTCTTGTATCTTTTGCCGATTTTACTTCAAACTTCACCCAACTTCCTTTCCTTCACGATTCATTACTATATCCAGGTAAAAGTTCGAAGTAGGTAAAATGTTCTGGCTACAACCTATTTACTCAAATCAACATTCATTCTTTCTTTTTTTTTTTTTTTTTTTTGAGACGGAGTCTTGCTCAGTCGCCCAGGCTGGAGTGCAGTGGCCGGATCTCGGCTCACTGCAAGCTCCGCCTCCCGGGTTTACGCCATTCTCCTGCCTCAGCCTCCGGAGTAGCCGGGACTACAGGCGCCCGCCACCACGCCAGGCTACTTTTTTGTATTTTTTAGTAGAGACGGGGTTTCACCGTGTTAGCCAGGATGGTCTCGATTTCGTGACCTTGTGATCCGCCCGTCTGGGCCTCCCAAAGTGCTGGGATTACAGGCTTGAGCCACCGCGCCCGGCATTCTTTCCATTTGGATCTCCATAGTCAATATTTGCCCTTGTCTTTGACTATTTTATGCCCATGATTTTTGTCGTGTTTTGTTTTTAAGCGCTTTTTAGTCAGCTTTTCCTAAGATACCAACTAGATCTTTCTAAGATATTGATTATAGTGTTTCTTGTTTAAAACATTTTTCAACTCTTCAAATTATCTGAAATTTAAAAAATATTTGTGCAACTTAGCATAACAAGAAATTCTCTAAATTTAAGGCACACTTGTGAAAAATATAGAAAAGAAGGAGTAGCTCTTTAGGGAGAGTTGGCCAGAGAGTTCCTCAGCTGAGCCCATAGAGTTAGAAATGCCCAAGGCTTACCCCATACCTGATTAAGCCTCATCCAGATGTACCTATGTCTTGAAACTTGGAACTCCAGAAAGGTATCAGTTTTATATGACTATAATCATACTACTAAGATTTTTTTTGAGATTTACAAGTAGCTGAATGACACATTTTAAAATTTTTATTTTATTTCAATTTTTTATTGATACATATTTTACATACTTATGAGATACATGTGATATTTAATTGCATGCATAGAATGTATAATGTTCAAGGTAGAGTATTTGAAATATCCATCACTTTAAATATTTATCATTTCTTTACGTTGGGAATAAATCAAGCTCTCTCTTCTAGCTACTTTGAAATATACAATATATTGTTGTTAACTATAATCACTCTACAATAGAACTTACACCTTTCATTCAACTTTTCTCTCTCCTGCACCCACACACCCATCCCAGCCTCTGATATCTATCACTCTGTTCTCTACATTCATAAGATTAACTTTTTTATCTCCCACTTATGAGTGAGAACATGTGATACCTCTCTTTCTGTGCCTGTTTATTTCACTAAACATAATGACTTTCTGTTCAAGTGACACTTTCTTTTTATAGTGTGATGTTTCTCTGACCTGCTGAGTGTCAAAACAAAATCTCATATTTAGTTGGCATTCAAAAATATTATTTGATTAAAGTACATGACTTTGACATCAATGCAAGGGTCATGAATAGCATAACATGAGCAACTTACTGGCTATTCTTGGAGGTGTTGTAAAGCTGAACACAAGTTCCAACGAGATTCCTGCTGTCAGAGTAGCATTTAACCCAACACTAGCCTTCCTCTTTGATATCTGTGTTACTGTAACCCAATTTCATTCCATTTTTATTCTCCATTTCAGAAAATCAGTCAAGTGATAAAATTCATATATTCATTTTTAATGAACCATTTAGAATTATGAATAAATTACATAGCATTAAGAATTTCACATTTTCTTGTGTAGCTCTGTCAGAGCATGTGACCATGATTAAAGGCTATTTTGTATGTTTTTGATATATAAAACTGTCCCTATATGGAAATAATATGAGACACAAATGCGAAACTTCGATAGTACAATAAACACTAAATGTATTTTCAAAGAATAAAACATATGACTATGACATGCATAGCTTATTTTGTCCACTAGCTGTGTAAACTAGAAAAACAGTTTGAAGAATATGTAAAAAATCTGATTTCTTTTCTGTATATGCAAGTAAAAAAAGTCTCAATGAAATTTCCTTTGAGGGGTTATTCTTTTTCTATTTGTTTGTTGGATCAAAAGTAGATTTGGATCATTATTGTTTTTTAAGAATTGTTAGCTCATGACCCTATTTTCTACTCATGTTGATAGATGGAAGAGTGAAAAGTGTTCTCACATGTTTCCTGGAAATAAGGAAATTTTTGTTAGAAATTTTATATCATCTCAGAAATTATTCAATACAACCTTAAACAGCATGAAATTATAATAATATTGATTATACTAATAACAATGGCAGTAATAATTATATCGATTACTGCTTTTCAGCCACATGGACACTATCCCTGAGACATTACCCAAATGAGAAGAAAATACTTCTAGTGAAATCCTGTTCTACTGGATCAGACAATATAGCTGACCTCCCATAGAGTTACTTAGCTGTATTTCCCCTGTTCAGCCTGCTGTTGTAGGACACAGATGCCGTGAGAGCATTGACTTAAAGAAGAGGTCATGGCGCTTTGTTTTGTTTTTAACTTAGAGTCTAATTTTAACGTTGCTCATTGGTTAGTTACATTCAGAAGCAGATAAACTAAAATTTGATTGGTTTAATTCTTTATATCACAACAATAAAAATGAAGCATAGATGTTAATGTAAGAAAAGGGACTAACCCTCATAAAAGCAGTTGAGATAATTTAGCTCTTCTTACAACTATGACCAGAACTTTCATAATGGTTTATCTGACAACAATCAAGAAGAAAATACATAAAAAGTGAGTCTGCACAGTATCGTGTAATACCTGGGACTCAGGATGGCATGATTCTGATCCTAGTCTTGGCACCAATTATAAGAAAAATGACATATTCTGCTGGAATACAGCATTGCAAAATTTTAATGTCTCTTTCTGGTCCTTAATTGTGTGATTTAATTTTTGTCCTCATTTAATTACATTTGGCGAGCTTATACAAAACATCTGTAGGCACATATTATTGCCTGAAATTCCATTTTAGAAAAACAATATTGTTTTGGCCATTTCTTGAAAGGATAAGGTTTCACTGAAATTTATTTTCTCATATATATATATATATAGAGAGAGAGAGAAACATATATGTATATATAATGATATGGATATGACATATACAAATATATAAGATATATAAAATATACACATTATATACAAAATGTATACGTTATATATGTATGTATTATATATTTTATATATAATATATAATAAATGAATATTTCGTTAATATTTAAACATATAGTTCTATATATTAATAAATATAAATATCAAATTATCAATAATGTATTGAAATATAAATAAAATAGTATTTATTAATAACACAGAAATATAAAATATATTTATATATTTAATATATTGATTTACTTAATATTGAAATATATATACACTTCTATATATTTAAATATTAAATGACACTTTTAGTCAGTTGAAACTACACAATATTTTGCCTCATAATGATGTTTCTGTGTGTTTATAGTCCCTACTGCATTACAAATCCTTCCGTATGATAATAATGATGATAAAGAACACAATATTCCTATAAAAAGACAAGTGAAATGAGTTGAATGACTACAATTCATATTTTATTATCCAGTTTATCAAGGACTTTTAGGTCAGGCTTATTTTACATGCATAACAAACTAGATGAAAGCAGAAAATTATGAATAAAGGAAGATTATATATAATGCAAAGATTCATAGAAAAAGAGAGTTTACTTCTCTTTAAGTTTTGGGGATATAGATTATAAGATTTGTGAGAAGCAAATGTGTTTTAATTACAGTTTTAATGATATGAATGTTGTGATACTCAATTTTAAGTGTCAGCTTGACTGGGTTAAGGGATGATAGGATAGTTGGTAAAATATTTCTGGGTGGTCTGTGAGAGTTTTTCTAGAAGAGATTCACATTTTAATCTGGAGACTGAGTAAACATCACTCTTACCTATGTATGTAAGCATCATTTAATCTGTTGAAGACCTAAATAAAAGTAAATGGGGAAGGCAAAGGGAGCTGGCTTTCTGAGCTGGGATCTTCATCCTCTCCTGTCCTCACACATCAGCATTCCTGGTTAGAGCATTTGGTCTCAGATTGAGACTTAACATCATTGACTCCCCTGTTCTCTAGCTTTTAGGTTTGGACTAGAACTACTAGATCAGCTTTCCTGGGCCTCTAACTTGCAAACAGCAGATGATGAGAGTTCTCAGCCTCCACAATTGCATGAGTTCTTCCCTAACAGTAAATGTTCTTCTGTATATCTATGTATATCCTATTGATTCTGTGAAATGCTTTGGATGTGTGTCCCTGCCCATATCTCATGTCAAATTGTAATCCCTACTGTTGGAGGAGGGGCCTAGTAGAAGGTGATTGGGTCATGGGGGCAGTGTCTAATGGTTTGGCATCATCCTCCTACTGCTGTCTTGTGAAGGGGTTCTCCTGGGATCTGCTTGTTTAACAGTGTGTAGCACCTCCCTTGACCTCTGTCTCCTGTGACCATGTGAAGATGTGCTTGCTTCTCCTTTGCCTTCCACCATAATTGAAAGTTTCCTGAGGCCTCTCTAGGAGAAGCCTGTGCAGCCCATAGAACCGTGAGCCAATTAAACTTATTTACTTTATAAATTACCCAGTCTCAGGTATTTTTTTTATAGCAGTGGGACAATGGACTAATACAGAAAATTGGTACCAGAGAAGAGGGACATTGCTATAAAGATACTTGAAAATGTGGAATGACTTTGGAACTGAGTAACAGGCAGAGGTTGGAGCAGTTTGGAGAGCTCAGAAGAAGACAGGAAGATGGGGGAAAGTTTGGAACTTCCTAGAGACTTGTTAAATTGTTGTGACCAAAAGGCTGATAGTGACATGGACAGTAAAGCCCAGGATGAGACGGTCTCAGATGGAGATGAGAAACTTGTTGGAAACTGGAGAAAAGGTCATACTTGCTATGCTTTAGCAAAGAGACTGGCAGCACTGTGCCTGTGTTCTAGGGATCTGTTGAGCTTTGGGAGATAATTTAGGGTATCTGGCAGGAGAAATTTCTAAGCAGCAAATCATTCAAGATGTAACATGATACTTCTAACAGCATAACCTCATATGCTTGAACAAAGAGATTATCTGAAGTTGGAACTTACATGTCCAGAGCATAAAAGGGAAACAGAGCATAAAAGTTTGGAAAATTTGCAGCCCAGCCACATCATAGAAAACAAAATCTCAATGTCTGGGGAGAAATTCAAGCCTATTGCAGAAATTTGCATAAGTAGAGAGGAGCCAGATGTTAATAGCCAAGACAATGGAAAAATGCCTCCAAGTCATTTTATAGACCGTTGCAGCAGCCCTTTCACCACAGGCCTAGAAGCCTAGGAGAGAAAAATGATTTTGTGGGCCAGGCCCAGGGCCCCACTGTTCTGTGCAGCCTTGGGACATGTTGCCCTGAGTCCTAGACACTCCATCTCCAGCCATGGCTAAAAGGGCTCCAGTTACATCTCAGGCTGATGGTCCAGAGAGTGCAAGCCAGGAGCTACCAAGGTTTTCACATGGTGTTAAGCCTGTGGGTGCACAGAGGGCAAGAGTTGAGGCTTGGGAGCTCCTGCCTAGATTTTAGAGGATGTATGACAATGCCTGGATTTCCAGACAGAAGTCTGCTGCAAGCGTGGAGCCTTTATGGAGAACCTCTGCTGGGGCAATATGGAGGGGAAATGTGGGTTTAGAGACCCCACCCAGAGTCTCTACTGAGGCACTGCGTAGTGGAGCTGTGAGAAGAAGGTCACCATCTTCCAGACCCCAGAATGGTAGATTCACCAACAACTTCCACTGTGTACCTGGAAAAGCTGTGGATTCTCAATGCAAGCCTGTGAACGCAGCCAGGAGGACTGTACCCTGCAGAGCTACAGAAGTGGAGCTGCCCAATGCCTTGGGAGTCTGCTCTTTGCATCAGTGTGGCCTGGGTGTGAGACATGGAGTAAAAGGAGATTATTTTGAAGCTGTAATATTTAATGACTGCCCTGCTGGGTTTTGGACTTGTTTGGAGTCTATAGCCCCTTTGTTTTGGCCAGTTTCTCCCTTTGGAATGGGAGCATTTACACATTTACACCTTTACCCCCATTGTATCTTAGAAGTAAGTAACTTGTTTTGAAATCCCCTCAAGGTAACAGATGCTGCATCACTAGAGCAGCAGCTTAGTAGAAGCCGGTGAATCTATATCCTCTGTAGCATGACGGGCAGCAGCAGCCATCTGCATAGCCTCTGTAGCCACAGCCATATCTCCTGTCTTCATAGCCACAGCCATAGCCCAGTCTGTGGGAGCTGCCACATCCACAGCTGTAGCCATAGCCCATGCCACCAAAACCCCCACAACCATAGCTCAGACCTCCATAGTAGCCGCCATAGTAGCTCATGGTGTCGGAGATAGTGACTTGGGTTTACTGTCCAAGGCAATGTCCTGAGTGTGAATATCAGCACATTTAGGGAACGCTTATATACCCTGAGCAGAACATGTGATAAACATGTGGCCATCCTTTTACAGCATCCCAATTTATTTATTTACTCGATGCAAATCATCAATCTGTTTGTTAGCAAAAGGAGAGATACAAACTCATTAAAATGTTTGAGCTGGCTTAGCTGCATGGTTAGAATGCCCTTTAACTTATTACATTTTTTTTTTTTTTTTAAGATGGAGTCTTGCTCTTGTTGCCCAGGCTGGAGTGCAGTGGTGTGATTTCAGCTCACTGCAGCCTCCACCTCCTGGGTTCAAGTGATTCTCCTGCCTCAGCCTCCTGAGTAGCTGGGATTACAGGTGCCTGCCACCACTCCCAGCTAATGTTTATATTTTTAGTAGAGACGGGGTTTCACCATGTGGGCCAGGCTGGTCTCGAACTCCTGACCTCAGGTGATCCACCTGCCTTGGCCTCCCAAACTGCTGGGATTACAGGCGTGAGCCACTGTGCCCAGCTGATACATTCTTTTTAATGACAAAATAGTCTGCATTTTCAAAGTTACACAATTTTTTAAAATTCTAAATGTAATTCTTCATCACTAAGCATATTGAATTATTCGTATTTGATACTGTGTTTTTATTAGATTTTTTCTCATTTCTCATTTTTATACCATTCCTTAGATTGTTCAATTTTACCTCCCCCTAGATTCAAATACATTGATCAAGTTTAAAACTTTTAAATCTAGTAAAGCCTTCAAATATCAAATATCTTTACTGGGTTGAGAAATTAAGGCTATTCCTCCTTCAAAAGAAAAGGAACTTTTTGAATAAATAAATTTTCTGATCAGCTGTGATAAATGCAAAGTAATGGAAATATGTATGTAGGCATAATATAAAACTACTTTAATTTTCTATATCAGCTTGCAAAACATTGTTTTGGCTTATCAGCATAACAAAAGTTCTTCCAGAAACAGAGATACTATTCAAGAGAACAAACTCACTGTTACACCAGCCTGACCAACTGTTCAAAAATATTCTCTTCAGGTAGGGTACAGTGGCTCACCCCTGTAATGCTGGAGGCCAAAGTAGGAGGATCACTTGAGCCCAGGTGTATTAGTTTGTTTTCACACTGCTGATAAAGACATACCTGAGACTGGGAAGAAAAATAGGTTTAATTGGACTCACAGTTCCACATGGCTGGGGAGGCCTCAGAATCATGGCAAGAGGTGAAAGGCACTTCTTACATGGTGGCGGCAAGAGAAAATGAGGAAGAAGCAAAAGTGAAAATCCCTGATAAACACATCAGATCTCATGAGACTTATTCACTATCATGAGAATAACAAGGGAAAGACCAATCCTCATGATTCAGTTACCTCCCCCTGGATCCCTCCCACAACACATGGGAATTCTGGGAGATACAATTCAAGTTGAGATCCGGATGGGGACATGGCCAAACTATATCACCAGGAGTTTGAGAGTAGCTTAGGCGACATAGGAAGACCTTGTCTCTACAAAATTAAAAAAAAAAAAAATAGCCAGATGTGAGGGTGCACACCTATGGTTCCAGCTACTTGGGAGGCTAAGGCAGGAGGATTGTTTGATCCCTGGGAAGTTGATGCTGCAGTGAGCCATGATCGTGCCACTGCACTCCAGCCTGGGTGACAGAGTGAAACTGTCTAAAACATACACACACACACGAAAACAATCATTTCTATTTTTACCATTACACAATTTTCCAGAACTGGCTCTACATAAAGTATTACCTAGGCTACTCAGATGATCTTGGCTTCATGCTTTACAGATACCACTTGTCTTCCACTTCCTAGTCTTCCTCACTATGTATATATCCGTTCTCTTTATCAAACCTTTTCATTTTATGCTGTATTCATTCCCGATATGTACTAGTTCTACGTAGGTATTTGTTCTTATCCATTTTTTTTCCAATCAATATTTTATCCTTCTACCCATATATTTAATTTTATCACAATATTTTTATTCTTATGTTTTCTTTTCCAATTCTGTGTGCCTCACCTTCTTATTTTCTCTCAACCAGCAAACAAAAGACATTATTTGTTTATTAAAGTTACACATTTTTGAACAATAGTTTATATGACTCTTAGAGTCATATAATATATCTAACAGTCTCTTACAATTCTGATACCTTGAAAATCTCAAATGCAGATGTGCACTGGTGAAATAACTGAGATAGGAAGCAAGGATGTGAGGAGGGCTGGCCATTCTCCACCGATTTTCTATACTTACTCTGGGAAAACAGTAAATCAAGTCCAAGTTTAGCTCCACCAGAATATGACCATATATTGGACTTGGGTCTTTAAGCAGTGCTTTGCTTTACAAGACTGTAAACATTTTGCCAAGGGTATTTTTTGTTGCTTTGTTTTCTGTTTTGCTTTGTCGTGAGGTTTATAAGCAACGTTTTTGATAAAGCATTTTCTCAACTTGATTTGTTCACTATTCTTCCAAAAACGTTGTGGGATAAATGAAAGAATGAATTTTGCCCGCCTCAACATGTAGTGCACATCTCATGTGGAATATGCACTCAAAATGGCTTTCAGGTTTTAAAGGAATATTCAACTCAATATTTGCCGTGGTTGTTTTCTCCTTTATCAAAATTCATTCCACCTTTATTTTCGTTCTGAAAAAGAAAACTGGACAATTTTTAAATTCTCAATAAGTAGTTGTTGAAGACAAGCAATAACAAGTAAGTCTAACTAGTTTAAGAATCTCATTAATTCTTGGGTAAGCCCGCCAGATTTTCTAACCCTCATGAAAGGCTAATGTACATTGCTGTTTCTGATGCCTATAACCATCTCCAAGAGAAATATCATCCATTAGATTTTACAAATTAAAGGCAATTTTTATTATTTTTTACAAACAAAATATTATTTAATAAAATACGTCCTGCTTTACTTATGTATTTTCAAACAACAAAATAATAAGATATATCTCATTGATACACAAATACACATATATCGATACATGCACATATATCATCATAGAATGCTGTGAAATATATGAACCAAAACAATCAAAGACTTCTGCTTTTTTCCTAATTAAAAAGTAGAACAATTACAGTATCTTTTGGATAGCGATTAACTTTGGAAATTGAGAAATGCTTATTTTTCTGATTTTTTCACTTAATTCAGTGGACTTGCACAATTAGTTCTCTGTTATGCTATTTTTGGGAGATTTTTCCAGGAAGATCATGAGTTAATTGTGAAACTCAGATCCTGTGTTGATGTGTGAAATAATGAAAATAAAGTTTTCTAGTGGCTGGGTGATTAACTTTTATTTGAGAGATAAAGACATTTTTCTATAAATTCAAAACATGTTTCTTTAACCCAGATAAAAATATTACATAAAAAATAAGATGTAATAAAATTTGATAATGCATTTGAATAAAAGTATAATACACAATGTTTTTCAATATAATCATATTGATGGGTGTTTTTATTTTTAGCTCTATAAGGCATGTCCATTGACTTTGAAACTATTAACCTGAATGAATAAGTGCAAAATAATGGAACCACATAACTCTACCTTGCCTTTCTACGTATTGTGATCCTATAACATCCAGATTGAACTGACTAGAAGAATAGCTGATATCACATGGCTAAGCAAATTTAACTTTGTGACTTTCAAATGAAAACTTTAATCCCTTGAAATAGATATACCCATACAGATAAATATAGGTATACTTATACATATGTATATATACTTATAGATATGCATATAGATGTGGTTACAGTTGAAATCTAGATGAAGGTAACATTGAAATCAAGAGGTTCAATTCTCTAAATCAGAACAATAAAATATTATAGAAAAGTGATTATAAGAAACCATTTTCATTTCCCCCATAAATTCAGTCATGTTTATGGAAACTGAGCAGAACATTCAAGATAGCCTCTTTGGGTTCATGAAGGGAGAAAATATACTGGGAATAAAGGCTTCATGGTGGCATCTGCATTCAGAAGACCTTGGCAATAACCCTGATCCTGACTCTGCCACTAGAGCTAGTGTAAGTTTCCTGAGTGTTTTTGCTGCTGTCATTGTTGTTTAACCTACAAGATGAAATGAATGTAACTGCTACCATTTAATGTCTGTTCTAGTAGAGCAACTTTTAATGCAACTGTGTGACTCAATCAGACACATTTAACAAGTTTTGACATTTAAACAAAATATCTTGATTTTATGTTGTTTGTTGAATATATCCTTTGATTTTAGAAAAAAGCTGATATTCATTTATATCTTTTAAAAATTTCATCAACAAAATGCCCACTTCTTCCTATTTTTATCAGGGGAGTGGTTTAACTGAAATTCAGGTTTGTAAGAAAACTCTTTGGATCAAAGTGTTCTTGTCATCAGCTTAAGCTAAAAAATAAATTAGTTCACATTAAAGTCTTATTTCTTTCCCTTGTTAAGTTGCAAAATTTTCAATATAATGGTGATGGTGAAGAAGAATGCTGTATCATACCATGAGGATTAAGTAAGATAATAGAAAAGCCAGTTGAAAAAAAAATCTAAAATGTTTTGAGTTAAATATGTTAAACCAATATGAAAAAAATTCTACACTAATTTAATAGTTACATCAATTGTTCAATGAAAATGTCAAATAAATTAATGGGCAGAAGAGTATGATAGGGTGAGGTTATACCAAATACAATAATTTGGAAAGATAATATACTTTCATAATTAACCTAGAAATATGGTTTGATCTGTCACCATTTGCTTGCTCTTACAATAAAAGAAAGAAATTTTGAACGGATAGAAAGATTCATTACACATTCGCAGTGAGTTGACAAATGTGACCTGAATTAAATAAAACATATATGCTTGATATATAAATATAAAGACATGTTAAGTAGGTATTGCTTTTTGTTGTTGACTTAAATCTGAATACTATCTAAATAAAAGCAAAACGTTGAAAAATGTGAGATTACTAACCACTCTGAAGTTCTATTTTTCATTTCAATCTAGAATTATTATTCTTTGGAGCTATTGATGTATTTATCTATCTGCATGCATGTTTATGAGGTATATGAAAATCATAGATTCTCAGTCAGGGAGATAGCGTCTCTGAATGACATCATCACTAACATATAATTGAGTTTCATGAACAAAACGGAACCACATTGTGTTTTGAAATTAGAATGTTTTATTGGAAGATAAATAGATAATTCAACCAGTTATAAAAGCAAAAGTAGAGAATACCAGGATTATGATAGAGATATGGGTGCACATAGAAAAGACTGCCTGAAATTCTGAGATGTTAAATTCTTTTGTGCAAATAGCTCCAGCATGATCTTGGTTGTCCAATGATTGAAGTCAGCTTTGGGAAAGTCCTCTTATAATTTCAGATATTGTGTTGCTGGGGCAGTAGTTTAATAGAATCCAGAGAATCCATATCCTCCATAGTATGATGGGCGGTAGCAGCCATATCCGTAGCCTCCAAAGCCAGAACCATATCCATAGCCTCCAAAGCCAGAGTCACATCCATAGCCTCCAAAGCCAGAGCCGTATCTGTAGCCTCCATAGCCACAGCCATAGCCCAGTCTGCGGAAGCCGCCACATCCACATCCATAGCCATAGCCCAGGCCACCGAAGCCTCCGTAGCCATAGCCCAGGCCTCCGTAGTAGCTGCCGTAGTAGCTCATGGTGTCAGTGGTAGTGAGTTTGGTTTGCTGCTCAAGGCAAGGTCCTGAGTGTGAATGTTGACATCTGCGCAGGCATGCTTATATACCCTGACAGATCACGTGACAAAACACTTCCTGCCTATTTTAGTGTAATTCTATATGTTACACTTACCTGACCCAATCCTGACATCTGAAGAGGCCCTCAAACTCATTAAAGTGTTTGAGCTTGCATTGCATTGCTGTCTTGTCATGCTGTCCCTTTAACATATTGCGTCACTTTTATGAATAGAAATTGCTGTAGGTTCAAAGTCTGTACATACCAGACTTTAAATAGACTTCTTTGTAGGCATGTTGCATTACACAGTTGGTAATGCTACATTTTGAAATTAAGTATTGCTTCATCTCTGGCTTTCCTGGAATTGTTTTGCTTCATTTGTGATTGCATAACAGACTTTGGTTAAATTCAATGCTCTGAAATTTATCATATTCTTCCAGAGTTATCTTATACCTTAGGTGAGGTCCCTTTTTAAAGAGATGCAAACGTTTGAAAGACTGGAGCCATCTGCTCACCTGCTATGCCTAACAGTAAAGAACTTCATGGGGTTAAAAAAGTTAAAGCCACCATTCTTCTATTATTCTAGAACATTGGCCATCATAATCAATATTCTCCTTTTTTTTTTTGTTTTACTAGTTGAAAAAATAAAAACCATTTAGATTTAACAACGTAACAGAATATAGCTCAAACATTAAAGTCAAATCACAGTAATAAAAAATCTATTTCCTAAGCAGCTTTACAAACTGTTCAAAATTTTTTTCACACCCTGACTCCCTTACTGCCATATTAGACATCCAAGGTGCTACCAAAAATACAGATTGTATGGCTCGCCTCTCTTACAAACACCATTCATTCCTTTTTCCTGATCCACACAATTATCCTCTTTTCTTTTTTTTTTTTTTTGAGACGGAGTCTCGCTCTGTCGCCCAGGCTGGAGTGCAGTGGCGCGATCTCCACTCACTGCAAGCTCCGCCTCCCGGGTTCACGCCATTCTCCTGCCTCAGCCTCCCGAGTAGCTGGGACTACAGGCGCCCACCACCACGCCCGGCTAATTTTTGTATTTTTAGTAGAGATGGGGTTTCACCGTGTTAGTCAGGATGGCCTCGATCTCCTGATCGTGATCCACCCGTCTCGGCCTCCCAAAGTGCTGTGATTACAGGCATGAGCCACTGTGCCCGGCCAATTATCCTCTTTTCAGTATATTCTTTCAGTTCCCATTAGCGTCTGGGACTAGGTGAGATGGTGAAATATATGGAATTCTCTTTGCCTCCCATCAATTTTCATTTAGTACTTACTTAAATTCATATCTATATCTATATCTATATAGATAGATATATGTATATAAAGATATATATATAATCTTCAAATTTTGATAATATTTTTGCCTTTATATTACCTTTACCTATTGTGTGTTCCTTTTTTTCCTAAAGGAAAATAGCTAACTAATCTTTATTAAGATGTTAAGCATTTATTAAAGTGTTAGATGTTAAAAATAGATGCCATTGCCCAAGACCCTGGGAAATTCAGTAAGAGACTGTTAGCATTGTGAATGTCTTAATTATCCCCCAAAATATGTATAATGTAAAAAGACAGGATGAAGAAAATAATAAAGACAAAGAGTACCTCAGCTGACTCTAAGAATTTAGTCACCTAGACCCAAGGATGACCCCAAACCCCACCCACATATGCCCTTAACTTTAAGCTTAAATATATAATTTCTTGTTAAACTTGTATTACTTTGAATATACTGTTCAACTTTTGATGAGTTTATAAGCAATTTTCAAATTATGCATTTCTCCAGATAGATTTGCTGGCTGCAGTTCAATGACCAGCATGCAATAGAAACTCAATATATAAATATTGAATAGATGAATGAATTCTAAAGTTCTTACAGGTAAAAATCTTACATCTCATAGAAATGAACAATACTATGAATGTATCCAACAATAAGAATTTAAAAGAGAAATTAGCTCAAATAGCTTTCTTTCTTTAGAGGAACAAATAAGCTATCATTTCATTTGCTTTTTGTTGCTGTTGTTTAAGGCATATTTAAAAATACTTAAATCTTAAGTGCACAAGTTGGTGATATTTTTCTTATATTTATAGACCACCTATAACAAGCACACTCTAATTCCCAAAATCTGTCCCTTGACTCTAGCAGTCAATATTATTCCGTGTAGAGTAACTGTTAACATCCTGCATAAGGCTTTCTTGTTCTGTACTTCACTTAGGTGGTCTCATATAGCATACTGAAACTTTCCATTTCCATCCCCAATTGGTCTGTGTATCACTGTCTATTAGGTAGATCTCTGTCATATGTAACGTGAATTTTGTCGTTTTAATTTTTGAAAAGTAGTCTACTACATGAATAGAGCACAACTGGTTTATGATTCTACTCTGGTAGGCCTATATTTGAGGAGTTTAGTGGTTTCAGTTTTGGTTTGTTTGTTTGTTTTTTTATTGCTACAGTGAATAAAGAAAGCTGTTATGTACCTTTTTATAAATATTCTTTTTTTCTTTTTTTTTTTAATGGAGTCTCACTCTATCATGCAGACTGGAGTGCAGTGGCACTATCTTGGCTCACTGCAACCTCTGTCTCCCAGGTTCAAGTGATTATCCTGCCTCTGCCTCCCAAATAACTGGGACTACAGGCATGCATCACCATGCCCAAATAAAAAATAATTTTGTATTTTTAGTAGAACAGGGTTTCGCCATATTGGCCAGGCTGGTCTCAAACTCCTTACCTCAAGTGATCCGCCTGCCTCAGCCTCAGCCTCCCAAAGTGCTGGGATTACAGGAGTGAGCCACCATACCCAGCTAAGATCCTTATTTTTAGACCTAGACTTTCCTATACCTTTGTTACAGCTGGGATAGGAATTACTAATTTGTATCATATCTATACTTATTTTATACATTATATATAATTATATATTATCATAAATAACAGTTATATATTATATAATATATAGTTAGCTTCCATAGATTCTACCAATCTCAAGATACAGTTATTACGTTTACCAGTTGTTAAATTTACTGTAACAACAGGGATGTATGAGAGTTCCAGTTGCTTCACATCCTTACCTCCACTGATCACTTGCAAACTCTTTAAAAAATTGACTACTCTTGTGAATACATAATGATACCTTATCATTGTTTTAATATGGTTTTATTGATTAATAACAATGTTCAACATCTTTACATATGCTTATAGGCCATTTAGATATTTTTTTGAAGTACCTGTTGAAGTATTTTGTTCACTTTTAATTGAGCTAGTAATATTTTATTATTGATTCTCAGGTGATCTTTACATATTTGGGTATGGGTGTTTTTTCAGATTTATGTATTAAAAATATTTTCATCCAGTATATAGATTTTTTCACCTTAAAATGGTGTCTCTACATAAATAAAATGCAATAATGTAATAAATTCTCACTTTAAAATCTTTTTGTTTTATGTTTAATGTTTTTGGTACTAATTTTAAAAATTTTGACTACTCACATTGTTATTTAAAACTTTTCTCTGTTTTCTTTAAAGCTTGTTCTATTTTTGTGATTATTTTTAAAGGCAGTTGACGATTTGAATATTACAGTTTTTATTAACTCAGGCTAAAGCAACATAATCGCAAATAAATCAAACAGGTTTCAGATACCGCCAATTTAAGTCTACCAAATATGCATCTGTTTTGGGGCTTAAGGTCTTGTTATAATGTGTTCTTCCTAAGATAAGCAAAGCTCTTCCCTGAAAGTAAAGATATTCTGGAATATTTTTTTAAATCCTTCAGCAATCCATAAAATCAATAAATTCAAGTTCTAATAATTTGATCATACTACATTGTACTAGAAGTATCAAACGCTTTTTCCAAGTAGTTAAATTGATTGTTATACTTATTCATAGCTACAGAAGGCCTTTACCTGTATTGTGGGAAAATGCCACTAACGATTAGGAAAATGAAAGAGCTATTGTCATATTCTGTCAAACTAAGTAGTGTAGCCCTCCAATGGAATCAGTTGACCCAGTCAATGGAAAGTGTATGTACTCTGACTAGACTGACTGAAAGTGTGGGTATTACTAGCTGGCTGTATAAACCTATTCTTATGTTTAGTAAACAAGTCTGAGTCTTTCTAATTCTTCTTACTTTTTTATACCATTTGAATTTATCATTAATTACTGATTACTTTTATTTAGATCTAGATATGCTAAAAATTAAGAGGTTCCAGATTCACCAAAATCTTAAATAAAAAGAGGCATATAGTGTGAAAAGTAGACTAGTCTTCAAAACTCAGCTGTGATTGTTACACGAACATCTGACCAGAATTTTAAGATTATTGGGAAGCACTCAAGAAAAGAAATAGGCAATGGAATGGAGAGTCAGCATTTAAACAAATAGATAAATAAATAAACAGAGGCCATGTGTGCCATTTCAAATTGAGACAATTTATTGCAAAGGGAACCAAGCAATTCCACAATTAGTAAAGTACAGATAATGGATGCCAGTAGACATGATATAGACAATTATAACATAATAAATATTCCTAACATCTTAGATGCTAAATGATTTTTTTAAATCTCAGATTGATACAGTGTGCCCTTGTTTGACTCAATATTTGGTTAATTTGAATGATCTTCTTATGACCTCTGATACTGAGTCCTCAGGGTAGGATTTCAGTAGAACTGAGAGAATCCATATCCTCCATAGCATGATGGGCGGCAGCTGCGGTATCCATAGCCTCCGAAGCCAGAGCCATATCCGTAGCCTCCATAGCCACAGCCATAACCCAGTCTGCGGAAGCCGCCACATCCACAGCCGTAGCCATAGCCCAGGTCATCGAAGCCTCCATAGCCGTAGCCTAGGCCTCCGTAGTAGTTGCCGTAGTAGTTCATGGTGTCAGGAGTGGTGAGTTGGTTTGCTGCTCAAGGCAAGATCCTGAGTGTGAATGGCAGCATGTGTCGAGGGAGGCTTATATACCCTGGTCAGAGCATGTGGTGAGTCACATGCGTACCTGTTTGTGTGTGTGTGTGTGTGTGTGTGTGTGTTTTCAATTAATTACTTAACAGAAGTCATTCATTGTTCCCTGGCACAAGGAGAGGCCCTCGCATTCTTTAAATTGTTTGAGTTTGCTTTGTTGCTGAGTTACAGTGGCCCTTAAAAGTTATTACATCACTTAATGAGAAGAAATTGCTGTATCTAAAGTCTTGGCATACCAGATCCTAAATAGATTTCTTCATAGCTAGATATATTGCATATTACAAATGAAATAAAATGAAGGTTATATGTTCCTCTAAAGTCAGATGCTATTGGAGCTCATTTCATTGTCTTCTTTATGTTGCCCAGGCTGGTCTCAAGCTCCTGGGCTCAAGTGACCCTCCCCCCCTCGACCTCCCAAAGTGTTGGGATTAGAGGCATGAACCACCTCGCCCAGCCCTCATTTCATCTTTATAAATCCCTATTGTTCAGATGCGGCCAGAGAATTACTCATGCCTTTGAGAGGCATAGACTTTAGAATTTATTCATCCATTCAGCATTTATGTACTGTGCTGTTACTACATGGTGATTATTGCAAAGAAGTATACAAATTCAGTTGTGAAAATGCAACATTTGGAAATTACTGATAAGACTAAAAATAACTGATCACTATATTTGAGATCATATAAGGTTAATAAGAACTTAAAGGCTCAGGGTTGGAGTTAAGGGCACAGCTGAATTAACTATGTTTGGGGTCAGCTGTGGCTGTATGTGACTAAATTCTTGGAATCAACTGAGGACTTGTACCCTCAGTTATTTTTTCTTCCTGTTATCTTGTAATATTATACCTACATTTTGGAGATTCCTTTTCTCAGTTGTGGGGCTGATGACCCTATGATGCATTTTCTCTAGACCAGGTGACAGCTTTTCCTTGGAAGGAAATGTATTCCGAAGGTATTCTTTTAATTTCAACACAAATCAATACAATCTAACAACTAGAGATGTAATAATATGATAAAATTGCATTATACTAAAAGTGTTACTTTCCTCTAAATGGTTATATTAATTGTTCTTCTTTTGACATAGCCTTTCTTCAGACTGTGATGCCATTGACCACTTAGGGAGTAAAAAATTTTCATGTGAAATTCTGTCGTACTCAGTAAAACTAAATACTACAGCCCTGCAATGGAGATACTAAGATATTTTTACTGAGATCTATTTATGGTGAAACTGCAACATCTCACTTGAATTGAATGAAAGAATTGGTAATAGTATCTGGCTAAGCAAATCCATCCATATGTTCAGCAAACAAGTCAGAGTTTTTCAAATGCATTATGATTTCTTTTAAATATTAAAATATTGGATTTTCATTATTAACAAGTTGTTTTTACACAGATAAAGCTACATTAAAAATTGCTAAGTTCAAGATTCTACAACAGAGTGTTTACAAATGAAAATAAATAGAGGTGGTTATTTGGCCATGATAATTAAAGTCTTCAGACGCACATGACCAGAGCCTTCAAGATGCTTCATGTGACAACACACAAGAAGAGATGTAAAAAATGAATGGAACAGTGAGCATGGGGAAGTAGAATGCCTGATATTTAGTAAAACTGGGTTCTGGTCTGGGATCTCCTTGTCATGTCATTTTTGATCCATAGCAAATGATTTCACTTTTTGGAGATCTTTTCCCATTCAAGATGGTATCAGGGTAAGCATTGGGAAAACTTTATAGTAGTACCCCTGCACACTCCACAGTTCGTTTATATTATTTTCCTGGCATTTTTGAATTTGCTTGACTCAAACAAAAGACATTCACTTTTGTTTCAGTACTGAAATACATTATTCTTGAAACATAATAATATGTTATTACATATTTTTCTTGGGCAGTTATTTGACATACCAACATGAAAAGGCCCATGTTTGCTTGTTGGAGGTTAAAAGAGGCTTGGCTAGAGTGTATAAAGCTTCAGGTCAGTCACAGCCTTAATATGAATTACTTCATAAGTGATGGCAGTGATTTCTATATTTCCTTGGTGTATTGCAAAATATTTAAATGTGCTGATAATATGAGAGAGCAACTTTGTGTCACACCACAACGGACCAGGAATAAAACATGAAAGTCACAAAAAGAAGTTCATTTTCAGTGTATTTTCAGATACATACTTTGTCTTATCATTACTTTTCTTACCATTGAAAGGGCCAAATAAACATACATTTTGAACAAACTATAGAAGTACATACTCTTCATGTTGGTCTCCATTGAGATTTGAAAGTTTATAAAGTTGGTATTTCAGGGCTGAATTTAAACACTGACATCTAACTGAAAGCATTGAAATGAAAAAGATATGGTCAATACGGCACAGTATTCCAAAGAAAAAAGATTCTTTTTAATTGAGTGTTATGGTTTTAATTTGTGCATGTACAGCTTACTTTGGACAACATGGGCTTGGACTGAGTGAATCCACTCATACTCAGATTTTGTTCTACCTCTGCCACTCCTGAGACAGCAAGACCAACGTCCCCCTTCCTCCTCTTCCTCCTCCTCCTCAACCTATCCAATGTGAAGACAATGAGGATAAAGACCTGAATGATGAGCTGCTTCCACTTCACAAACAGTAAATATAAATTCTCTTCCTTATTATTTTAATAACATTTTCTTTTCTCTTATTTACTTTATTGTAAGAATACAGTGTATAATGCATATAAAATACAAAGTATGTGTTAATCAACTGTTTATATTATCAGTGAGGCTTCCAGTCAACAGTCGGCTGCCAGTAGTTAGGTGTCTGGAGAGTCAAAAGTTTTATGTGGATTTTCAACTGCCCAGGGGAATCAGTACCCCAACCCCTACATTATTCAAGGGTCAACTGTGACCTTTGAATGCGGATATATACATGCACACACATACATACAGCTATATAGATAGGTGCATGTATATACAAAATTATTTTATTATATATAATATACTTCTATATGTATATAGTTTGTTCTTTTTTCACTGGATATAATTATAAATAACCACTTTGCCATTTTGAGCCAAGCAAAAAATAAAAGCCATGTATTTGCTTTAAGTCAACATACTTTATTCCAAAAGGAAGAGAGAAGCCCCACAGCTATAAAGGTACAAGTAAGACACATCCAGAGACATAAAGCAAAGAATTATGGAATGATAGGTATTCTTAAAACTCTCAGATGCTAACTGCTCTTGATCTCGGCTTGATCCAGGGTGACCTCGTTCTTTTGTTATTGCAGTCAGGTTTGGGTGATCTTCTTATGGCCTCTCATGTTAGGTTGTCAGGGAACGATTTCAGTAAAATCCAGAGAATCCATATCCTCCGTAGAATGACGGGCGGCAGCTGCGGTATCCATAGCCCCCGAAGCCAGAGCCGTATCCATAGCCTCCATAGCCACAGCCATAGCCCAGTCTGCGGAAGCCGCCACATCCACAGCCATAGCCATAGCCCAGGTCATCGAAGCCTCCATAGCCGTAGCCCAGGCCTCCATAGTAGTTGCCGTAGTAGTTCATGGTGTCAGGAGTGGTGAGTTGGTTTGCTGCTCAAGGCAAGATCCTCAGTGTAAAATGCCAGCATGTGTAAGAGGCTTATATACCCTGGTCAGAGCATGTGATGAGTCATCTGTATACCCTCCTTTGCTGTAGTTATTTATATTACGTTTGATGTTACAACTCATTTATCTATTGTCTTCTCATGCAGGGAGAGGCCCTCATTCTCATTAAAATATTTCAGCTTACTTAATGTCTTATTCAGGACACGATTGAACTTACTGCTTTGCTTTTATGAGAAGAAATGGCTGACTGTTCAAAATATGCACATTCCAAATGCTCAACAGAATTGCCTATTACCAGGTGTATTACATCATCTACACTTTATGGTATTTCTTTTATAATGAATCATTTCCTTTGTCCATCATCTTCCAAACTGATAACTTCATATTCAACTGAATTTATAGCCATTTTTTCAATTTACAGATGTTAAATCTGTAGTTTTAAAAAGCAAACTTATTTATCAAGGTGAAGTCTTCAGAAAATGCCTATATTCACAATACAGGAAAACATTTGAAATCAAAATGATTTTAATGCCCTGCTGTGTACAATAGCCAAACGACTCAAAAAAAGAGAGCATATGTTGATTTTTAGCATTTTATTCACAATAACTTTTATACTATTTTTGGCTTTGTACACCAGCTTCAGAACCTTTTGGTTGCAAAATATGTAAGAATTAATTTCAGAAATTGAGGGCACAAAATCCATCTCCAATGCAGGCTTATCAGAGCGGTAGTTCAGTTTTCCATTCAAGTCCTAACACTCTCCTTTATAATTGGTTTTATTCAAAGTCCTAGTAAAATTGCAGATTGCATCTGCCTCTGTTTTGCACACTCCAGTCAATTACTTTCTTTCTTTATCCTTTTTCAGTAGTGTATATATGACCTCTATTTCCATTCTCATCAGCTTTCATTTTTCTTCCCATTTTCTCAACAGCTATAGAAACAGCCAGGTAGAAGTTTATTGCATACATTTCCCCAACCCCCTCTGCCTTCCATCCACTTATCTCAATGCTTTTTTTTCTACCTCTTCTTTGTATTCACTATAACGTCTTTCCTGATGTTCTTCTATGTCTATCCTGTGCTCATTTATTCTGAGGTAATTTCTAACCACTGCCTACTGATCTGTTCATTGAAGTATCTGTTCATTAAATATCATTAAAGATCTGTTCATCTGTTCATTAAAGTATCATTTTTAAAACTTTCTATTTTTTGTACTTACTGAACATCCTCAACTCCCCACCCCAGCAAAAATACTTAGAAATAATGAATAAGACCTACTATTAGATAGCACAATAGGGTGACTATAGTCAATAACAACTTAATTGTACATTTTAAAAGGTCTTGAGTATAATTAGACTGTTTGTAACTCAAAGGATAAATACTTTAGGGGATGGATTTTAAAAAATTTACTCCAACTCCTATGGCTTTCTGAAATGTTAAAAGGGTATCCTAAAACTGAAATTGTCTTCAAAGTTTTCAAAATAAAGGCGCCATGGTGAAATGACACAGAATAGAGAAACATATGTAAAGAAATTTGCCCTGGGCTTCATAGAGTTCCTCAGCTGACTTCGTTGAGTTAGTGAAACAGATACAACATTGAGCCTACTCTTGATTAATCTCCATGCAGCACCTGTCTCTTGGCTTTGACAACTAAAAGTTTATTTAATTTACATGACTTTGAACATGCTGTTGAGTTTTTGTGAGATTTATAAGTATTTTGTCAAAGACAAATTTCCTAAAAGGGATGCTTCGGTTCTTCTAAGCAATAGACTAGGGAATTAAAAACTGTTTATTGAAGAAATTCTAAGTAAATTGACAGTAACTACCACAGCAAGCACAATCTGTGCACAACTCTGACTACGCCTTAGTGAGCTACCTTTTTAAGACAGAAAAATAGCTCAATAAGTCTTTCAATTTGTAGAGTAGGATTTAATTCAACATTTTCTCCATTTCTTTTAACCACATCTTCGTTCACTCTTATTTCTCATCTGAACTAGAAACAATCGATACGCTGAATTCTCAGTGAGTCCTTTTGAAGCAATAAAATCACAAATAACTCAGACTGTATTAAGGATATCACCGTTTGTCCATATAAATCAGCCTGATAATGTAAGAGTGTTTAATAGCTAATTTTTGTTTGGGATGCATAAATGATGCATACATCTGGAGATATAAAACTAAACAAGATATCAGTGGAAAACCTCAATAGCCAAATAAGAATTAGAATGTTATAAAGAAATAGACCATGTGATAATTTTCCACAAGACCAATTAATGACCATAAGCAGTAAATGATTAATATTAAAATAAAAAAAACCTATATATTTCTATACAAAATATATAGAACAAATATTTTGTCTTTTTTACAAAGTGAACAAATAGTACAATGAAAGTATCTATTGTAAAATTAAGACATATATTCATTTGTAATGATATTGGTTTTTTTTAAAATTTATTTATTTATTTATTTTTTATTATTATTATACTTTAAGTTCTAGGGTACATGTGCATAACGTGCAGGTTTGTTACATATGTATACTTGTGCCATGTTGGTGTGCTGCACCCATCAACTCATCAGCACCCATCAACTCGTCATTTACATCAGGTATAACTCCCAATGCAATCCCTCCCCCCTCCCCTCTCCCCATGATAGGCCCCTGTGTGTGATGTCCCCCTTCCCGAGTCCAAGTGATCTCATTGTTCAGTTCCCACCTATGAGTGAGAACATGCGGTGTTTGGTTTTCTGTTCTTTTGATAGTTTGCTAAGAATGATGGTTTCCAGCTGCATCCATGTCCCTACAAAGGACACAAATTCATCCTTTTTTATGGCTGCATAGTATTCCATGGTGTATATGTGCCACATTTTCTTAATCCAGTCTGTCACTGATGGACATTTGGGTTGATTCCAAGTCTTTGCTATTGTGAATAGTGCCACAATAAACATACGTGTGCATGTGTCTTTATAGCAGCATGATTTATAATCCTTTGGGTATATACCCAGTAATGGGATGGCTGGATCATATGGTACATCTAGTTCTAGATCCTTGAGGAATCGCCATACTGTTTTCCATAATGGTTGAACTAGTTTACAATCCCACCAACAGTGTAAAAGTGTTCCTATTTCTCCACATCCTCTCCAGCACCTGTTGTTTCCTGACTTTTTAATGAT
>NC_037670.1:32038193-32053399 GCF_003255815.1 Theropithecus gelada | reverse complement strand
ATGAGCATATGCATATGTCCAAATTCATGAAATTATATACATTACACATGTATACTTTTATATCAATTATATCTCAATGACATGAGGGATGTTGAGCTTTAGCCTGGCAAGAACCTTTATTTGGCCCTGTCGTTTGAAAAGTAGCACCATAAAGATTGTTCACCCAGAGTCCCCATGGGGCTCCTACCCAAACAGACACCCAGATTCCCTCTACAGGATGTCCCCACCCACTCTCCAGAGTCTGTCTGAGGCCCACGGCTTCCCAGGCCCCTACATCCCCACATCTCCAGATGTGCATTGCTTGTTCACCAACTTTGCTTCAGAGGGTCACCTTCTGTCTCCCTGGTGACTACAGAACAAGTTTGATTATTTAGTCACTTAATGTTATCCAAAAGTTGCATTAGTGACAACATTCAAAATTTTTCTACCTATCTTGAAATATGCAATACATTGTCATTTGCTATGGTCACTCTATTGTGTAATGGAACACCAAAATTTATTCTAACTATAATTTTGTACTCACAGTCAAAATAATTTTGAAAAGAAATCAAAGTTGAAAGCCTCACACTACCTAATGCTGAGTTACTACAGCCCTGCAAAAAACAAAACTACATGATATTGATGAAAGAATGGGCAATAAATAAGTAGTGATTGAAGGAATAAATAAATCTAAGGCTCCACTAATAAACCACTTGCCCGAAATTCCAGGAAAGACGTAAACACTAAAGTCAGTGATGATTGTAGTGCAAAAAAACACAAATTTTTACAAAAATAAATGAAATGTTTATGAAAAAAAGTGTAATTTCCACCAACTAAGAAGTATTTATGGATCAGCCATGCAAAATCTAATAATTTACATTTTGAATATAATTAGAATAAAATCTTCTGTCTCCAGGAAACATAATGGGAGCATTAATATCTTCTCAAAAACGAACAGGTTTGTTGAAGTAAAAACAGATAATATCCAATCCTTATATGAATGTAGAGATGTTAAAATGGGATATCCCCTGTGAAGAAGTATTAATCTTAAAATATTATTTCAAAGGCTGATTCTAGGATGATGCTCTAGTAGCAAGAGGAATAGCATCTTCAGTAGCAAAATGGTTGGTAGATATAGCAGCCACAGTCAGAACCAGACCCATATCCATATCTGGAACCATATCCACAGCCCCCATGGGCGTTCCCATAGTAGTTGAAACTCATAGTGCCAGAAGGTAAGATTTAGTCGAGGTACAGATGGATTTTTCTGAAGTGTCAGTGTAACATATGACCCTAGAACCTTTACACCCTGACAGGAGGAGCCAGGACACATCATCGATTTCATGATTCGTGCAAAATAGGTTTAATACCTAGTATGTGCAAATCACCCCACTCAGTTGAAAATGAGAGGACCTGGTCTTTTCATAGCTATAGCATATGCCTTAAATAAACATATTATTATAGGTTTTCCAGTTTCATTGAGGATCCATGTTTTTTGTCATGCAGGCATTGTCTTGAGCCAATTACAAATCTCTAAGAACAGTTTCTATCCATTAGCCAGTCATCTGAACACATGATTCCAAAGATACATTTTACACAGGAAGGCTCTAGGAAGGGTTAGGCAGTTGATGTTTGAAAATGCAATCAATAAAATGAGTTTGACCCATTACTTTGACTAGCTTGCTAATTACTAATTCCTTCATAGGTGATTTCATTGGAACCCAATGCTGCTGTACACAGAAACTCCTCAATATTTCATGTTACAGAGTTTCTATGAATTCAAATAGCCATGGATATAATATTCTGATAATATGTATTTACTTCTGGAGAAATTCCTTAACAAATATTAATCTCCTCTAGATATTTATTTAGTTCAAACTAGAACAACAACAAATGAGTATCCTTTATGATAACAGCTGTTGAATGTTTTATGAATTTTAAATTCCTTTTAATCTTTTTATTTTAATCAAAATTAAAATATGAAAGAGGTAGGTAGCATACTATAGATACTGAGGTGGAAAAAAGTTTAGGAAACTTACTAAAGGCACATATGATGCACAAGTATGTATTCTTCTTTGCTGTGCTGCATACAATCAGTACGTTGTTATTTGCTATTGTCACTCTATTGTGTAATAGAGCACCAAAAATTATTTTGAAACAAATACATACAGAGATATATCAATGCCATATTTGTGGATTGAACTCAATATTGTTAAGATGTTCATTCTCCCAGAATGGATCTATGGATTCAACTCTATCCCCATCAAAATCTAAGCATGATATATATGTAGATATTAACAGACTGACTTGAATGTTTAGATGGAAAGGCAAAATAACAAGAAGAGCCAACATATTTTATTTAATTTGGAATTTGTAATTGACACATAATGTACACATTTATGGTGTAAAATGTGATGTTTTGATGCACATATATATAATATAATGATCCCCCTTCCTCATCATCGGGTGCTTAAATACTTACTGTAACAGGGATGTCATTATTTCGTGTGGTTATCCATTTCACTGTGTAATTACTCTGTTATAAAATTCCCCATATGCTTTAGGGTCTCTCATTTTTTTCATTGTCAATTGGGGTCCTAGATAAAATTTATTTAAATGTTTTGTACCCAGGGCACTCCCACCAAATATGGCTGCTAGTGCCTCTCACCTGTTCATTTTCACTCAAGAATAGTGTGTCCTTGAAGTTCATTGGAATGGCTGGCTTCCTAATCTCTGCTGATGTGCAGGTATGTTATCCTGGTTATCCAAGACAACCACACCTCTTACCAGGTAATTTAGAGAACAGAAGAAGAAGTGTGTGGTAATCATTTCCCATTACGCATAACAAATTATCACCAAAATAGCAGCTTAAAACAACATCCACTATTATCTCAGTTTTCGTAGATCAGAAGTCTAAGCACAACCTAGCTAGGATCTTGCCTCAAGGTCTCACATCATTGTAATTAAGGTGTCAGCCAGGACATCTGCAAAATCTCTTTGCCATGTAACTTGAATTGCCAGATTTCATAAGTATGCCCCAAATATTGCATAAAACATACTTATACTAAAAAGACATATATTTTTAATCTGAAATTTACATTGATTTATTTTGTGTTTTATCTGCTAACCCTAAACATAATGTAATCACAGAAGAGATATCCCATCATCTTTAGTAAGATTAGAGACAAGTTATAGGTCCCTTCCCACACTCAATGAGAGTAAACCCCACAAGCGTACGGTTATTGAGGGCCATCTGAGAATAGCAACAATTCACACCTGCAATGTTTTTTCTTTTTGGCTCAACTGTGATTACATTTCTCCCAGGAGAGATAATGGCTGTAGCAATAACATTCCAATATGTGAACTTTTTAATTTATATAAACTTAAAGGGTACAAGTGCAATTTTGTTTCACAGATATATTGCATAGTAGTAAAGTCTGGGTTTTTATTGTATTCATCACTCAAATAATGTACATTTTACCCACTAAATATTTATTTTTTTCTTCCCTGCCTAGAAGGATATTTCTTTCTTCTATGATTGATCAACTTCTATTCATCCTTCATATTTCAGCTAGAAATTTGTCTCTTTTTCAGAAAGCTTCCTCATCCTTCTTTCTACTTTTTCTTAGTCCTGGCCCTTCTTCTGATTTATTCCCCTGTACTTCTCAAATACTTCTGTGTGTAACTGTTTTATAGCAATACTCCAATCTTTGTAGCCTGTGGTCTTCTATGCCTTTCCTATGTTTTTGGAAAGCAAGGATGAAATATTTTACTTCACTGTTCATAGTACATAATGAAATGTGTTTTATTAGGAGCTCAATAAATATTTGATAAATGAGACTTCACGGTTATCTAATTTAGAAGTGATTCTATACCTTCAAGAAAACAATCTCTTCATCCATGCCCTTTTGCCCTACCTCTTCTCAAGACTTCAATTTTTTTTCAAGAATCAAGGGTGTCTGGGAACAGAATTTATTTGACCATGGGTGGCTGAATTTTGACTTCAGTTCTGACTGTCTTTTTATATCCCAAATGAGTATTAGATTTCTGCAGCCAGACATATTACAATTGGCCCCTCCTTCCAGATATAGAAACATAAAAGTTCTCATTCTGTACTTTTTTTTTTATACAGCATCACCATTTTCACAATCAAGTTTCAAAGCACAAATCACTTTCTTTAGTATCCTAGATTAGGATGGAAGTAAAAATGGATACGTAAGATCAGTTAATTCCATACCTCTTTCTGACTTTGTAACTTCCTCCTAGAATAACTCTTAACAGTGAGAGAGAGAGCCAACCGAGGTTTAAATACGTCCAAAAACAGAGCGCCTAATGAGGAAGTAATTCTTGTTTCAGATGCTGTCACATATTAAAAAGAGATCTTGTGTTGAGGAATTTATGTCATTGTTACACATTCCATCTAATTAGTTTCTCAAAAACAACACAGGGCACATCTGCAAAACTAGTCTTACTAATTTTGCAATACCAGTCCTGAAGATATATAACTATATATATGACCCCAAATTCCCCACAATTCTAAGTGCTAAGGAAAAAATATATACTTTTTAGATATTTTCTTCCCTAGATGTTTCTCCTTTTTCTTTCTCTATTGAAGTCTAAGATTTTACAGGTTCTACCTTCACCAAGTCTCTGATGTTCATCTGTTCTTTTTCATTATCTACACTGAAGTGCAGATCTCTTTAACCAGTATCCAAATCGTTATTATACTTACATTTTAACCTTTCTGTCTCTTCCATTCCAACCCATTTTTGTGCCATTAGCATTTTCCTAAAGCAGGCTTTTCTGTGGCATTCTGTGTGTGTGTGTGTGTGTGTGTGTGTGTGCGTGTGTGTGTGTGTGCGTTATTGCTCGTTAATGTGGAAAAAATGGATAGACCCAGAGTTATGAAACACAAATACTTAAGAACAAACCCTTAATGAAAATCAATTAAGAACAGAAGACTCAGCCAATAAGCAGCCATTTTTTCAGGGACTATATTTAAAATACGTGACATCTAGTACATCACAGGCATGGACCAAGCAGAATGGAAAGCACAATTAGAAAGAGCAGCTTAGCATTAGCCCACCCAATCTTTGAAGACATCATAGAAATATAAGACAAAAGTGTAAGTCAATAGCATGCCTGAAACAAAAAAAAAAAAAAGAAAAAAAAAGAAAAACTTGTTAGGACCAATGAAACATGTTTATTTGGAAATAGTTACAATATAGAAACATAAAATAAGAAGGTAGTTAGGTTTACATCCGGACCATGGCCAGAGTTAGGTCTTCTGTCTTCCAGAAACATCATGGGGTAACTCAGGCCCCCACAACAGTAAGCAGGATTTCATAAGATGATCTGTTTTCTGCAGGTTCTGACTGCTCTCTATTCCGTAGAATCTGATGGAATTGTAGGACATTGAAACAGAAATGGCCTTGAAATGGTCCTTTTAGAAGAAAAGGTCCACAGCAGTTATTTTCTAGCAGCAAGAATAACATCTTCTATAGCAAAATGGCCGGTAGCCACAGCAACTAGAGCTAGAGCCGTAGCCAGAGCCATATCCACAACCATAGTTGGAGCCATATCCACAGCCATAGCCAGAGCCATAGCCACAGCCGTAGCCAGAGCCATAGCCACAGCCGTAGCCAGAGCCATAGCCACAGCCGTAGCCAGAGTCATAGCCACAGCCGTAGCCAGAGCCATAGCCACAGCTACCACATGAGTTTCTGTAGTAGTTGCAACACATGGTGTCTAGAGATGGGTGTTTAGTAGTTCAGTAGAGAAGCAGGTGGGCAATTCTGAAGTCTGAATGTCATCTTCTGCCCTGAGACCTTTATATACAACCAGAAGTGGGTGGAGCACACAACACAGACTCTGTGGCCTCATTACAACAGCAATTTACATTTTTAAAAAGTTCATCATTCTAAGGACAATGAGTGTTTCAGGTAATTATGACCAGGATTTGCCCCTAGCCAGCCATGAGATTTGTAAAGAAACAGCTATAACCCGCACATGGAACAAGCATGCCTTGTGAAGTGTAATCAAACCTAATTTAGATTTTTTTACTCCAGGGGCTATTATCTCTTCTGTACTTCCAGGTACACACATACCTGTGCACTGGGAGATGTCCCAGCATTTTCCATCTCAGTAATCAACAAGAAATTCCCAGACTAGAGTTGAGAAGCAAACAGCAAAGGCACAAAATGAGGCATTCTTAGGTTACACTTGCAAGAAAGTAGATGGAGCCCATGCAGGATGGCCACTGCAGTGGTGGCTAGAGCAAGAGACAGGTGAGGCAAAGATCTGAAGTGATGTAAAACAGAGGTCTGATACAATATAGTAAAATAAAAGCAACAGGATTTTGCCCAATGCACCATAATCTACCCTAAGATTTCTTGGAACTTTTCAGTGTGTTACTTTCTTTGAAACATCTTGCCCACTTCATCAAATTTTTTTTAACTTTTATTTTAGGTTCAGGGGTACATGTGCAGGTTTGTTATATATGTAAACTCGTGTCTCAGGAGTTTGTTGTACAGATTATTTCATCACCCAGGTACTAAGCCTAGTATTCAAGTTATTTTTTCTCATTCTCTCCCTCCTCCCACCCTCCCCCTTCAAGTAGGCCCCTGTGTGTTGTTCCCCTCTTTGTGCCCATGTGTTCTCATCATTTAGCTCCCACTTATAAGTGAGAACTTCCAGTATTTGGTTTTCTGTTCTTTCATTAGTTTACTGCTAAGGATGATAGCCTCAGCTCCATCCATGTTTCTGCAAAGGACATGATTTTGTTCTTTTTTATGGCTGCATAGTATTCCATGGTGTATATGTACCATGTTTTCTTTGTCCAGCCTACCATTGATGGAAATTTAAGTTGATTCCGTGTCTTTGCTACTGACTTCCAATTTTTACCTGCCAAAATCCTGTTGATCCTTCAAAGCACAGCTTAGGCTATGTCTCCTATGAAAGCATTCCTGAACATTCACAATAAGTGTTAAGCATCACTCCACCATTCTTCTAGGGATCTATTTGCTCAATTCTATTATGGTCCTCAATATGTTATACTGGCATACTCTTATTTTATTTATCTGATTCCCTCAGATGATTCTGAGTTATTTATGGTCAATAACTTTGTCTTTATTTTCTGTGAATCTAACAAACTAGGGACACTCACTAACTTAAACGAAAGCCTATGAGATTTCTTCCAGCTGTAAATGTTTTTATTTTAATTTAGAGGATGTTATATGAGAAAGATAACAATAATAAGTATTATTATTTATATTTCCCTTTATAGTTTTCTCTACATCCTCACCAATGTCTGTTATTTTTTGTCATTTCAATAATAGCCATTCTCAGTGGTATAAGAAGATGTCTCTGTGGTTTTAATTTGCATTTCTGTGATGCTTAGCAATGTTGAGTATGTCTATTTGCCGATGATATGATCTTAAATAAAGAAAAACCTAACAACTTTACCAAAAAATGTTACCGAATTCATTTATCAAAACTTATTGTATCCACAACATTATATGTATAGTATTGTATATGTGTATAATATATATACAAGAATATAGTAACCAAAACAGTATGGTAGTGGTATAAATATAGATATATAGATCATTGAAAAAGAAGAGAGAACCTGGAAATAAAGCCATATATTTATAGCCAGCTGTTCTTTGACTAAGTCAACAAGAAAATACATTGGGGAAAGGACACACTCTTCAATAAACGATGCTGGGAAAATTGGATTGCTATATGCAGACGAATGAAATTGGACCCCATCTCTCACCATACACAAAAATCAACTCGAGATGTAATAAAGACTGCAATGTAAGACCTGAAACAATAAAAATACTGGAAGAAAACCTAGGGAAAACTCTTCTGAACATTGGTCAAGGCAAATAATCCATGACTAATACTTCAAAAGTATGCAACAAAAACAAAAATAGATGAATGGGACTTAATTAAACTAAAAAGCTTCTGCACAGCAAAAGAAATAATTAACAAAGTGAACAGACAACCTGAAGAATGGGAGAAAATATTTGCAAACTATGCATCTGACAGGGGACTAATATTCAGAATGTACAAGAAACTCAAACACTTTAACAACAACAAAAAAAAACCACAAATAATTTCATGAAAAAAGTAGACAAAGAACATGAATAGACATTTTCCAAAGTAGACATCCTGTTATAATTTTTGAGTCACATTTACATTTATTACTTACTTTGATTCTTATGAAAACAATGTAAAGTAAGAAGTTGCGTTTTTGTTATTTTCCAGCTTCATTGAGGCATAATGGACAAAGACAATCATGTGAGCTTAAGTTATACAACATGATAATTTGATACACATATTTACTGAGAAATGATTGATACAATCAAGTAAGTTAACACAATAATCACATAAATAGCATTTTTGTTTTGTTCTCTGGTGAGAACAGTTAAGATCTACCCTTTCAGCAAATTTCAAGCATACAATGCAGTATTGCTAACTATAGTTAGTTACCATGAGGTAAACTGTATCTCCAGAACTTATTCTTCTTGTAACTGAAGATTTGTACTCTTAAACTAACATCTTCCCATTTCTTCCACCTCCCCGACCCCTTGGCAACCACTATTCCACTCTGCTTTTGAGTTCTACTTTTTTAGATTCCACATATCAGTAAGATTACTCAGCATTTGTCTTTCTCTGGCTGACTTGTCACTTAGCATAATGTCTTCCATGTTTATCTATGCTGTTGCAAATGGCAGGATTTCTTTCCTTTTTATAATATTCCATTACAAATATACACCACAATTTATTTTTTCCTTCACCCATTAGTGAACAGTTAGGTTCTTTCCACGTCTTGGCTATTGTAAATAGTGCTGCAACAAACATGGGAATGCATATATCTCTTTGAGCTACTGATTTTGTAGCCTTCACATATAAACCCAGAAGTGGGGATAAATCATGTGGTAGTTCTAATTTTCATTTTTTGAGGAACCTCCATATTGTTTTCCATAATGGCCATATGAATTTATATTCCCATCAAAAACAGTGCACAAATGTTTTTTATGGCACTTCCTCGCCAACGCTTGTTATCTCTTATCTTTTTTATAATACCCATCACATCAGGTATGAGGTGATAGCTCACTGTGATTTTGATTTGTATTTCTCTGATGATTATTGATGTAAAGCAACTTCCATGTACCTATGGTGTTTGTTTTTACACACATCACAGATGTGAAAACAGAAGCCACAGGTAGTTGTCACTTGCCCAAGGACTCTCAGCTGTTTAGTGGTAGAATCAAATCGATTTAACCCCTGCAAGAATATTAAAGCTCAGGAAGGACCCATAAATTATTTTTTCCTTTAGTTTTTCAAATGGAAAATATGCACTTCGTTTGACTAAAATTGCCAATATTTTGCAACTTTTGTCTTACACCTCTACCATCTGGATTTTCTTTCTTTGTGATCTTTACAATCCTAGCCAAAATTCCTAAAACTCTACACCAGCTTCTAGTACTTTCATAATTTAACTTTCATGTGCAGAACTTTAATTAATGTGGAATTTCTTATGGAACATAGTGTGAGGTAGGTATTTATACCTTTGTATCTAAACAGGTGGGACACTGATCAATCCCATTGCTGTGGTTTCAATGTTTGCCCCCTTCAAAACTCATGTTGCAACTTAATTGCCATTGGGAAGGTATTGGGAGGTAAGACCATTATGAGGTGTTTAGATTTTGAAGGCTCCACCCTCATAAACGGACTGAAACCATCATCACAGGAGCAAGTCTGTTATTGCGGCAATGGTTTCACCCCGTCTTGCTCTCTCTCTTGCCCTCTCTTGGTCTTTCACCATGTGATGCCTTCTGCCATGTTTTGATGCAGCAGGAAGACCCTCATCACTTTGATAGTGGATTTTCCAGCCACCAGAACTATGAGCTAGTAAGTTTCTGTTTATTATAAACAAACAAACTAAGGCACAGATTTACTGAATAAACTATCCCAGATGGAAAATTTGTGTATACAGGGACTTTGCTCCTCCCCTGAAGTCTGCAGCACTGGCAACTCTGGTCCTATGGCCTCAGGCTGACCTACTGCTTATACCTGGATAACATGGTTAGACTTCCTAATCTTTGCTAGTGGCCTAACATGACTTCTCTTTCTAGCCAGTGTCCTTACGTGGCCAGTTTGTTATGATTGGCCCTCTAAGACAACACTCTACAATAGAAATATACCATGAAACATATTGAGAAATTTAAATTTTCCAATGTCCACATTTTAAAAAGATACAAAGAAACAGGTGAATTAATTTTATACCATATTGTATTCACCCTAATGTCTCAAAATATTATCATTTAATATATAATAAATAATTTAAATGTATTTGATACTTTCATTCTTTTTTTCTATTAAGTCTTTGATATCTACTGTGTATTTTACACTTACAGTGCATTTCATTTTGAACTATCCATATTTTGAGCGCTCAACAGCTGGCTAGTAGCATCATATCAGACAGTGCAGCTCACTCAAAAGACGTGATAATTCTTTTATGGAAGTGGACACTGATTAAAATTTCACAGTGGAGCCTCCTACTCTTTCAATAAACTGACAGCTTATTTTCTTCTTTCCTTGAATTTCTTGGCCTTGAATTCCATTTTCCGTCTCTTGTAACTGACCAAATCTACCTCATCCTTTATGGTTCTCTTCCTATCATTCTTTGGAAGCAATTTCTGACCGTTGTCGAGCCTTCTCTTTCCACATTCGGATTTAAGTTTCCCCCTTGAGCTCTTCTTGGTAACGCCATCATACCTGCAAGCATACCTGCTATGTATGATTTAGTATTTTGTGTCCCGCTGAAGATTTTGAATTCTTAGAAGGGACTATGTGTTTTATCTCTCTGTCTCCCCACCAATCACATCACATAGCTGAAACATGAATCTTAATGTTTGTTAAATAACTAAAAGAACAAATTTTACAATTTAGATTTTACAATTTACATCCTCTACAATATGTAATAACATATTCCAAAAAAAGGACTTTTGTGTTTCTTTATAAAGGAACTTTGAAGCTTAAATCATTTTCCGACCACAGAAAGTATTGTGAAATATAAATAGTTTTTCCTTTCCTCCATAATGTGATTACACATGTAAATTCACATATCCATTTTTCCCAGCCTCCACCAAACAGGCCACACCTACACGAGTGTGTACACACACACACACACACACGCACGAACCTTCTCTAATTTTATCATCTCTGTCTCTGTTACCATTATCACCATTTTCTCATTTCACACAAGCTGAATGTCTCAAAATTTTCTTAAACTGAGATAGCCACAATATTTCAGGTTTTGAAGATATGTTAAGTGTCATCCACTTCTTGCAATACTATAATAACCTCAGAGTTCCAGAAAGCACAGTTAGTCCACAGATCTGACTCATAAATACTCCAGATGTGAAAGGTATCCTCCTCTTGGAGGAAACCCCGATTGTCCATCAGTTGGACAGATTCCATCCTGGATGTAGCCTTCCTCCTGGGCTGATATTGATTGTTGGGCTATCTTTCTCAGAGCCAGACATTTTGTGGGGTCACCCAGCTCCAGGGACCTCAGAGAGCCAGACTTGGTGTAATGGTCCCTGTTGTGTGGATGAAACAGGGACACCGTTATTACTGCTGACTGTAAGAAGTTTCTACTGAATCCAGAAGACTCTCTGTTGTAAGATTTAAATGATAGAGTTTGGATGGTCTAGAACTGGAGGAAAGGACACTAAAATCAGAATCCAAGAAGCAGTAAACACTCCACATCAGAAAGTCAGCCAGGAAACTAGAACAAACCCTTTAATCTCATTTTTATGACCACCCCAATCTAAAAAGAACTACATTAAGATACTAGACCTTGCTCTTTTCTAACTGAAAACTGTGTCATCACCTTCATCACATCCAAAACTCAATGAACTGCTCTCCCCCTTGGTACTTACTACTGTCCTTTTTAGTCTGTCTTTGCTCTGAAAATGTTGTATTATGAGCTCAAATGTCACAATCTCAAAATACTTCTCTGAGCTGTCTCTCCAGTACTTCAAACATTAATCTCCTCTCCATTAAGCTGCTTTATTCCCTCTATAGCAATTATCTGTCTGAATTTATCATAATTCGTTTTTGCTTTTTTTATTATTCTTTTTTTTTTTTTTTTTTGACGGAGTTTTGCTCTTGTTGCCCAGGCTGCAGTGCAATGATGCGATCTTGGCTCACTGCAACTTCCATCTCCCAGGTTCAAGTGGTTCTCGTGCCTCAGCCTCCCAAGTAGCTGGGATTACAGGTGCCCATCACCACGCCTGGCTAATTTTTGTGTTCTTAGTAGAGACGGGGTTTTGCCATCTTGGCCAGACTGGTCTCAAACTCCTGCCCTCAAGTGATCCGCCCACCTCAGCCTCCCAAGGTGCAGGGATTAACAGGCGTGAGCCACTGGGCCCGGCCTATTTTTGCTTTTTTAAATCTTCATCTGTTAGACTATAAACACTCTGAGAGCAAGACACTTGCTTATAATTTTTCTTCTGTGTCTTCAGTATCTAGGATGGTGTCTATGCAAAACTATTTGTTAAGTGAATTAAATCACATTTCTCAACCTCCATGTAAGCAAATATATTTGTGCTTTTGTCAGATGTAGATAAATTTGATAGTACACTTTTTCTTCTAACTTACCCTTTTTTAGGTTTTTATTCCTCATGCCTAACACTTGAGCCTAACTCAAAATTTTCAACAATCCTGGAAGTGATCTCTTCTATTGCATTACTTTTTTTTTTTTTTTTTTTTTTTTTGAGATGGAGTCTCACTGTGTCACCCAAGCTGGAGTGCAGTGGTGCAATCTCAGCTCACTGCAACCTCTGCCTCCTGAGGGTTCAAGGAATTCTCCCGTCTCCACCTCCTGAGTAGCTGGAATTACAGGCATGCGCCACCAAGCCCAGCTAATATTTGTATGTTTAGTAGTGACAGGGTTTCACGATGTTGGCCAGGCTGGTCTCGAACTCCTGACCTCAGGTCATCCACCTACCTCGGCCTCCCAAAGTGCTGAGATTACATTATTTCTTTAAGCAATCAGGCTATATCTCCTCCCTGTGACTTTTGTCATAACATCCTGAATAGGTGTCACTTCCCCTCCCTTTCCCCCTCCAGCTCCATTCTAGACACTCAGTGCCATTTCCAAAGCACAGTTCTGAAATAATCTGTGATTTGTGCTTGGGCATGTGAGAGCCTGAGCATGTGGGATATGAGAAGCAGGTAGAGAAGACATTATTCATGATGTAAATATAAAAGGAAATAATTGCGGTATATCAAGGAAATACCTAAGGTTCAGCCAACATACTGTTAGCCCAATTTTCAAGAGATACCAAAACACCCCAAGAAAGGAGTAATTCACAAGCAAGTACACAAAGATTTTTAGAAATAAAGAACCATTTTTATTGCAAAAGACTGACTTCCCCAACTGTGGATGTTATGATCATTAACAGTCATTCTCTGCAGTCATAACAGAGAATCAGAGATTAAGGGAGAAAAAGATAACATTTGGAAAACAGTCAGATGACACCATGGATCCCATGGCCGTGATTTCATTCAAAGAAATGTGAGGCTAGAGGTCCACAACTCTGTCAAGCATGTAATTCTTGGATATAGAAATCTTGGAGTATGAATCCTTGAATCAGCATTATCTTTAGACGTGTCATTTTAGAAGCAAATGGTCGTCTGACAGTGATGTTTTAGCAGGAAGAATAGCATCTTCTAAAGCAAAATGGCTGGTAGCCACAGTAGCCAGAGCCAGAGCTGTATCCACAGCCATAGCCAGTTCCATAACCACAGCCATAACGGGAGCCAAACCGACAGCCATACCCACAGCTGTAGCCAGTTCCATAGCCACAGTCATAGCCGGAGCCATAGCCGCAGCCATAACCAGAGCCATAGCCACAGCCATAGCCGGAGCCATAGCCACAGGAGTTGCCATAGTAGTTGCAACACATGTTGTCAAGAGGAGAGAATTGAGATGGGTTTCAAGAAGATGCTTCTGAGGTGTGGATGTCTTCTGCTTCCCTGAGACCTTTATATACTGTCAGTAATTGCCAAAGCATATCATTCACTCCCTGACTTAGCCAACAAATATTTGAACAGCTATTATGTGCCAGTCACTGTTGACCATCAATTTATATTTCATATAAATTATAAGCATAATATTTTGCTTAAAATGAGCCAATTATTTTGGAGCCTCTAGTTTCATTTCAGGAGCATCGTTTTAATCTGCTCTGCCAAAGAACTGTCTCAATGAAATCATGTGCCCAAATATAAAGCTGATACTGATTTTCAAAATCTCCTATCAGTAAATATATATCTTACATAACTAGTTTTGGGGGGATCATAACAAAATTTTATCTTTTTTTTTTCTCTCTCTTTTTTCCTAAAATGTCTACCTCTACCCATAGGGAAGAAGACACCTCTATTCTCTTTCCTGAATCATTACAACTTCTTGCCAGGCTTCTTTCCCCAACTCATTCTGCACTTCCACATCTACTCCTTGTCCGACCTCCCTCAAATCCCAAGAAACATATTCACATCTGATCATTCAAAGCCAGACAGTATGCTACCTGCAGGTGCTTTTTACGTTTTCCTTCCATACACCAGGCAAACCAAGACCTTCGGGAGGCAGAAAAGCCCTCCTTTTTTCTCCCATTTCTTAAGCTATGTAACTGTCATCAAGGAGCCTTTTAAACCCTAACCAGCTTCATTTGGATAAGGAATAAAAAAAAAAATCTTTCAACCAGGAACTCCAGTTCTTTCCTCCAATACAGATTTCATCAAACTTTTGCATGACGAAATACGGGTACATTAGGGCGGAGCAAGATGGCCGAATAGGAACAGCTCCAGTCTCCAACTCCCAGTGCGAGCGACACAGAAGACCAGTGATTTCTGCATTTTCAACTGAGGTACTGGGTTCATCTCACTGGGGAGTGCCGGACGATCGGTGCTGGTCAGCTGCTGCAGCCCGACCAGCGAGAGCTGAAGCAGGGCGAGGCATCGCCTCACCTGGGAAGCGCAAGGGGGAAGGGAATCCCTTTTCCTAGCCAGGGGAACTGACACACACAACACCTGGAAAATCGGGTAACTCCCACCCCAATATTGCGCTTTAAGCAAACAGGCACACCAGGAGATCATATCCGACACCTGGCCGGGAGGGTCCCACGCCCACGGAGCCTCCCTCATTGCTA
>NC_037670.1:31288452-31346763 GCF_003255815.1 Theropithecus gelada | reverse complement strand
CAAAAAAAAAAAAAAAAATATATATATATATATATATATATATATATGCACAGTGGGGAATCCCCAAGATAAAGCCCTCTGCCATGCACCTCACCAAACCCTAACTGATAATTACCATGCATGCAAACAAGAGCTAAGTAAACTCCAGTGCAGCAGCCATGGAATAGGAAACACTTGTGAAATGAATATTTACAAATGATTTAAGGCCACTTGCAACACAACCATTTTTACCATTAAATGGGAAAGACATCAAGCTAGAATTTAAACTTACGTATTATGTATAATAAAGACCAGACAAAGGGGGGAAAAAAGATGAAATCAAAGTATACCTGCAAAGTAAAAATAGTTCAGTCTAGGCTGAACTGAGTTAGCTTTTGTTTCTTCCTTTTTTAAAGTTTTCTGTAGATTTTCTGTATGGATTTGTTTTAAAATTAAAATTCTTTTAAGATTTTGTATGAATTTCTAAGAATTGGGTTCTAAATTCTTTCTTGTTTTCTTCACTTAAATTCCTTATTGTTCTGTATCTCTTCCTCCACTCTCACCTTAGATTTTGAGTCTATCATAAAGTAATTTTTCTAATTTAAAAAAGGCCCTATTTTTTGTATATATGCAACAGAATTGCAAATATGATATTACTTCATTTCACTGCTAAAAATATCTTTTGGTTATTTTCCAGAAGAAAAGCCAAACTTCTTGGCATGATCTGGTCACTGATCTTGCCAGCTTAGCTCATCTTATAACCCTGACTTAAGAATATGAATAGTAATAATAAGGACATATGACAGTAATAACAATTGTCATCCCCAGAGGTGACCAAGCCCTTTGATTGTTCTGTACTTCTGCATGTGTGGGTCTCCTGGCTTGAAATGCTTTCCTTCTCCCCCTTATCCATTGGAAGAACAACCACTCATCATCTAAGACTTAATTTGAACTTGGTTCATCCGAAGACCTACCTAAGTCTGCACTGCCTTCAACTTCACCTCCCAAACTACTCTGAGATGCACTCCACATATGTTCAATAGCTCTTACCAGACTGTACTGAATGTGTCCGTCTCTCCAGCTGTAAGGCTTGTTAAAACTCAAGTTGCTGGGCTATACCCCTAGAGCTTCTGATTCAGTAGATTAGGGATGTGTGGGAGTGGGCAAGAATGTGCATTTCTAGCAAGTTCCCAGGTGATGCTGATGTTGCTGGTCTGGGAAGCTCAGTGGGAGAACCACTGAGCTAAACTCTGAGACTCCTGAAGTGGGGACTTTTGTCCAATGTTGCATCCTAAGGCCCAAGACTAGTACCTGACACTTAGTGCAAGATCGGTCAGAAATCACTGTATTTATTTTACTTTTTAAAATACAGTCATATATAGTCATGCATCACTTAACAACAGATAACACGTTGAGAAACGCCATTAGGAAATTATGTCATTGTACGAACACCAGAGAATGTACTTAGACAAATCTAGATGGTATAGCCTATTGCTTGTAGGCTACAAACCTGTACAGTATGGTACTATGCTGAATACTGTGAGCAACTGTAATACAATGGTATTTGTATATCTAAACATATCCCAATAAAAGAAAAAAATACAGTCAAAATATGAGACCACCATCATATATGCAGTCTTATGGGACCACCATCATGTATGTGATCCATTAACCGAAATGCAACATGCACTGCATAACGACTGTAAACAAAACCCTTTCCCACACATACGGCTGCCATCACTAGAATGCCACGTCGCATGCTGTGCAGAGTTACATGCCATCTTACAACGACTTCCTTGATCATATGTTTGTGAAATCTGGAAACTTTAATAAATATGGGGTGAAAATGTCAAAAATCTAAGATTCCTTTTTTTTTTGAGACGGAGTCTCGCTCTGTCACCAGGCTGGAGTGCAATGGCGTAATCTCAGCTCACTGCAACCTCCGCCTCCCAGGTTCAGGGGATTCTCCTGCCTCAGCCTCCTGAGTATCTGGGAATACAGGCATGTGCCACCATGCCCAGCTAATTTTTGTATTTTTAGTGGAGACAGGGTTTCGCCCATGTTGGCCAGGATGGTCTCGATCTCCTGACTTCATGATCCGCCCCGCCTCAGGCTCCCAAAGTGCTGGGATTACAGGTGTGAGCCACCATGCCCGGCCTTCTATACTCTTTACTCTGTCCCTGCGTTTCTACCTCTATAATGATGACAGGCTGGCAGTACCAAACCCAGGAGCCAGACTCGGGTGATCTGGCCTGCTTTCTAAATTACTTTCCTGGTAACAGTGACCATGGCCTTCCCAGACACACCCTCCGGCCAGTTTGTGAAAAAGCCATAGGAATGCAGAGAAGAGAAGCAACTCCACTTGTAAGGGCTGGAAAGATGTGGCAACATGCATGAAGTGGGAGGGGAAGGCACAGTGAGAAAGATTTTCCAGGGAAACAATAGAAACACGGAGGTGTTAAAATAAAGGACATGCCCCTGCAGTGTCAAGAAATGTGCCTTGTGGATGAAACAAAATGTGTGATGGGAGATAGGAGCAGAAAATAATTTGGGGCCAGACTGTGGAAGGTCTCAAGTGCCATATCACAAAGATCAGACTTTAATCTGTATGTGGTCGCTCCCGTCAAAGGGGAGGGGCAATGATCAGAATTACATGTTGGAAAACAACTCTAATGGCTGGATGAATGATGAAGGGGCACTGGAGGGGACATTCTGTGCATTACAGATAAAGAAATGCCAAATGAAACTGCAAGGGAAACATGCAGCAAATTAAAATGTACGTGGGTATGTCTTTATCCAACATTGAAGTAAAGGCCTTTTGTGTTCTCTTTTCAGTCTCTCTCATGCCATTTCCAAAACAACATAAGGTAGATAAATAACCAGTTGAAGCAATAGGTACTAGAGAAATTGAGAGCCAGAGCTCTTCAGAGCAGAGGAGTCGCCCAAGCCTTCCTAGATTTGATCCTAGCCTTTAAAAAGTAACAAAAGCTTCACCAGGGTGAACGATGCCATTTATAGGTATTGGTATCATTTAGAGCTATGCAGAAGAGCTAAGTTTGCCTTGCTCTTTACGGTCAAAATCTTCTGAAATGTGCCTTAAACCCAAATTAACATCATTCAGGTGATTAGGTTGAGCACACTGGGTAGAAGGAAAATGAAAACGAATACATCAGTTATGCCATTTGCAGATACAACCTCTGAAAGTAAATGGAATAATTAGATTTATACTTCAACTACAATAATGCGTTAAGGTCCATTCTTTTACTCGGAAGCTAGGGCAATGCATATCAAACTCTGGAAACTCAAATCATTCTTTTTAGAACCATTTCTCAGAACACAAGAAGAAAAGGGAGGAAATAAAAAAAAAAAGGATGGATCCCTTGGAGGCTGAGAGATTTTAATTATCCTTTAAGATGAGGGTGGTAATTGACTTATACTCTGAAACATCTTAACTCAGCGCTCACACACAGACACCACTTAATGATCAGATTTTCAGGGAACACATTATTCCACACATGTGAATTTACCACATAACTGAAGCTTAATACTTCTAAGCTTAGAAACAACATCTCAATGTTACTTCTAAGCTCATGTCTTTTTTTTTTTTTTTTTTTTTGAGACGAAGTCTCGCTCTGTCTCCCAGGCTGGAGTGCAGTGGTTTGATCTCCGCTCACTACAACCTTCGCCTCCCAGGCTCAAGCGATCCTCGCACCTCAGCCTCCCGAGTGGCTGGGACCACAGGCATGTGCCACCATACCCGGCTAATTTTTGTATTTTTGTTAGAGACAGGGTTTTGCCATGTTGCTCAGGCTGGTCTCAAACTCCTGAGCTCGAGCGATCCACCCACTTCGGCCTCCCAAAGTGCTAGGATTACAGCAACGGTGCCTGGCCTAAATGTCCAAATATTTTTTTAAATGTGTTTAGGCCAGGCGCGGTGGCTCACGCTTGTAATGTTAGCACTTTGGGAGGCCAAGGCAGGCGGATCACGAGGTCAGGAGATCGAGACCATCCTGGCTAACACGGTGAAATCCCATCTCTACTAAAAATGCAAAAAATTAGCTAGGCGTGGTAGCGGGCGCCTGTAGTCCCAGCTACTCGGGAGGCTGAGGCAGAAGAATGGCGTGAACCCAGGAGGCAGAGCTTGCAGTAAGCCAAGATCGCGCCACTGCACTCCAGTGTGGGAGACAGTGAGACTCCGTCCGTCTCAAAAAAAAATGTGTTTAAATCCCTATTTTTTTTTTTTTTTTTTTTTTGAGACGGAGTCTCACTTTGTCACCCAGGCTGGAGTGCAGTGGCCAGATCTCAGCTCACCGCAAGCTCCGCCTCCCGGGTTTACGCCATTCTCCTGCCTCAGCCTCCCAAGTAGCTGGGACTACAGGCGCCCACCACCTCGCCCGGCTAGTTTTTTGTATTTTTTTAGTAGAGACGGGGTTTCACCATGTTAGCCAGGATGGTCTCGATCTCCTGACCTCATGATCTGCCCATCTCGGCCTCCCAAAGTGCTGGGATTACAGGCTTGAGCCACCGCGCCCGGCCTAAATCCCTATTTTTAAATTAAAAAAAAAAAAAAACCGCATTGTAAAATATGTTGCAGAACTTCCACATCCAGCCAAGATGAAGTAACAGGGACCAGATTTATACTCCCACCTGAAACAATTTAAAAATTGGACAAAATCTATGAAAGAATGGTTTTCAGACACTGAACAACAGGTAGCACAGGACACTGATCTCTAACAGACTAAATACCGAACAGATGAGCCTTCCGATCTGCCCCAGTGTCCCACCTGCTAGGCCTTAGCACAGGAAGAGGGAACTTGAATAGAACCTGTAGTGCCCTGGAGTTGAGAAGTCAAAGCTGAAATAGATGACCATGCCACCATTTGAAATGGGCATGCTAAAGTGTTTGCTTCTTGATGGCAAATGGTCACTTATATATTATGTTATGCTCAAATATTGTGAAGACCATGGTTAAGAGCTGGAAAGATTTCTTCTCAATACTGCTAAACTTTTTAAAATTCAGACGCGCTCTTATAATGAAGTTTTACTTCCTCACTTCCTAACGATCCATCACTGCAACTAACCACAAGAGTATTTTCATTCCAGTTATAGTTAATTGCACCTTCCATCTTTTGAGTCCCGAACGCAGTAGCTCTGAGTGTGTGGACAGGCTCTAGGTGAGACCCACAGTGACCCTCCAGAGTGAAGCACTACTACAAGGACTGTGGTGATCTCTGTGTTAACAGCTTGGCCATCCCAGTTATCTGTAATGTCCCAGGGAGACTTTTGCCAACAAGTGACCTCTGGCCTGGCACTCAGTAGGCAGGCAATGAATAACTACTTAATTAATTAATTACTTAGTATATGAATAAAGTATTACGGTTAAAAGTCTCAGGCAGCATGTATCCTCTTTGCTAAATTCATATGCTGTTCATGTTTAGATGAGTCTAAACAGACTACAGAGATGTCTTTGGTACTAAGCAGATTCTTGGCTTCCTTCCCTAAGAGTGATCCCCAAGGTTTTTGCCAAGAACTTCGGAGCCACTGGCCACACTACCCCTTTGCCTGAACTGAACCCGTTTGTAGAAGAACACTGGAACCCACATTGCACATCAGCAGTCTCAGCCTTCATGTCTTTAAAACGAACATCCTGCTTCATTCAAGTTAATCTTTAAAATGCTCTTCATCTTCAAGTTTAAGGCAAGAAGATAGAAAGGGTTTATTTTATGCACCCAGGAATTACTCTAAAGATACATGCTTGTAGAGTCACTTTAAAGTTACTCTAAAGATACATGCTTATAAGGTCACAAGATGCCTTGTCAATTGTTGTAAACAATATTTTAATTAATTCCAGGAAATTGATGAATCTAATTTTCATATTAAAAGGCCCAGTAGAATTTGAGCCCCGCATCATTCATACATGTTTGCTCCACGTAGTACTAATGATAATAATTTTCATTCACAGAGCAATGTATAGATTATGGGATAAAACTAAGTAGGCAGCTCCCATTCACATTACAGAAAGCAAATGAAAAACTGGCCTAGTGTTTACTGGTCCCTCTTCAGTTCATAAACTTCTACACTGCCATCAAGATCTGTCATGGTTTGAAATGTGTTCCCCAACATTCACGGGTTAGAAATTTAATCTCCATGCAACAGTGTTGAGAGGTAGGACCTTTAAGAGGTAAGCAGATCAAGGGGGTTCTGCTGTCATCAGTGGATTAATGTCACTATCTCAGGAGTGGGTTTGTTATAAAAGCAAGCTCGGCCCCTTCTTGTTCTGTCTCACTCTCTCTCGCCATGTGATGCCGTCCATCAGGGCAGCAAGAAGGCTCTCGCCAGATGCAGCCCCTTAATCTTGGACTTCCCAGCCTCCAGAATCATAAGCCAAATAACCTTCTATTGTTTATGAATTATGCAGTCTGTGGTATTTTGTTATAGCAGCCCAAAACTAAGACAAGATTCTTCACATATGCCACCTTGTCCATAAAGCCTTCCTTTGTATCTGTGAAGAAACTTGGCTATTCAACCTCTATTGTCCCATAGAACTTTATTCTTATCCCTACAACAACACTTACTGCACTATAGTGGGATCTATCTATTCATTTATCAGCCTCTGCTATAGACTGCAGGTTCCTCAAGGACGAGTACTATGTAATATACACATGTCACTCAATCGCCAGTGTCCACCACTGCCTCTGGCACATAGCAGACACTTAATAAGCAAAGGACTCTTGTTCCCAAAAGATAAATTCATTTCTCTAAACTACAGGCCAGAGCCAGGCGTGGCAGCTGATGCCTGTAATCCCAGCACTTTGGGAGGCTGAGGCAGGCAGTCAGCAGTTCGAGACCAGTCTGGCCAATATGGTGAAACCTCATCTCTACTACAAATACAAAAATTAGCCAGGCGTGGTGGCACACGCCTGTAATCCCAGCTACTCAGGATCTCACAGGAAAATTGCTTGAACCCAGGAGGTGGAGGTTGCAGTGAGCTGAGATCACTCCACTACACTCCAGCCTGGGCAACACAGTGAGACTCCATCTCAAAAATAAAAATAAAAATAAAAAACGATACAATATAAAAACTTCACCACTGCAGCAAACTCTGAAATATTTACATTTTTCTCATCTCAAAAGTAATGTCTTTGTAAAAGAAAAAATGTAGTAAAATATCACATTATGGAGAAAATAGTTCTCCACTGTTGAAACTATAGGTTTCCAGTCTATTTTTAATGTAAATATATCAAAGTTAAGCTCATATTGTATATAGTTACTGGTCTAATTTATTTTATATCCAATATCCTAAACATACTCCCATGTCACTAAAAAATTAGCTGGGCATGGTGGCAGGCACCTGTAATCCCAGCTACTCAAGGAGGCTGAGATAGGAGGGTCAACTGACCTTGGGAGGTGGAGGCTGGAGTAAACCATGATTGCGCCACTGCACTCTACCCTTGGTGACATAGAGACCCTGTTTAAAAAAAAAAAAAAAAAAAAGAAAGCAACTACATAATATGGTGGTATGCTTTGGATTTGTGTTCCCACCCAAATCTCATCTCGAATTATAATCCCCAATGTTGGAGAAAGGGCCTGGTGGGAGGTGACTGGATCATGGGGGTGGACGTCCCCCTTGCTGTTCTCATGATAGTGAGTGAATTCTCGTAAGATCTGGTTTTTTCAAGTGTATAGCACCTCCACCCTCTCTCTCTTCCGCCTGCTGTGGTCACGGAAGAGTTGCCTGCTTCACCATCTGCCATGAAAGTAAGTTTCCTGAGGCCTCCCAGCCATTCTTCCAGTATAGCCTGTAGCACCATAAGCCAATTAAACCTCTTTTTCTTTATAAATTACCAAATTTCAGATATTTCTCTATAGCAGTGCGAGAACAGACGAGAACAGACTAGTTCATACGGGTATTCCATAACTTATTTAAGTATTTCTTTGTTTTTGGATAGTTAGATCACCTCTAGTAGTTGAACATTCACAAATTATCTCAGCTTGCTTTCTTTTTCTTTTTTTTTTTTTTTTTTTGAGACGGAGTTTTGCTCTTGTTGCCCAGGCTGGAGTACAATGGCGCAATCTAGGCTCACCGCAACCTCCACCACCAGGGTTCAAGCAATTCTCCTGCCTCAGCCTCCCGAGTAGCTGGGATTAACAGGCATATGCCACCACACCTGGCTAATTTTGTATTTTTAGTAGATATGGGGTTTCTCCATGTTGGTCAGGCTGATCTCAAAAGCTTGCTTTCTTAATAAGAGGTTAACCTTTCCAAGATGATGGTGCAGGAATTTATGATTGGAGCAGCTACCCTCATCAACTACTTTTTACTAACTAACCTTAAACATAAGACAACAAAAGGTCCCAAGAAGTGACCATGTTACTAGGCCATACATATGTAATTGCATATTTATGATCTTTTTGTTGTTGTTGTTTGAGACAGAGTCTCGCTGTGTTGTCTAGACTGGAGTACAGTGGCATGATCTGGGCTCACTGCAACCTCCGCCTCCCAGGTTCAAGCGATTCTCCGAGTAGCTGAGATTACAGGCGCCCAGCTAATTTTTGTATTTCTAGTAGAGACAGGGTTTCACCACATTGGATAGGCTGGTCTCGAACTCCTGACCTCAAGTGACCCACCCACCTCGGCCTCCCAATGTGATGGGGACTACAGGTGTGAGCCACTGCACCCAGCGTATTTGTGATCTTTTCCATGAGCTGACTCTCTATGGTGTGTTTGTCAAATAGGGCACTGGAGGGAATGAAAAGATCTGTGCACAAATGTACCATAAACTAACCTGTTAAGATGTAACCCTTTTCCCTCTTTTTCTTGCACGTGTCCTGCTCTCCCCTAAGTCCTCTTTTGTATCCCACTTCTTACTACCAACTACCTGTTAAGAAACCCTCCAAAGGCCAAAAGTCTCAGTCTCAGTGCTATTGACATTTTGGGCTGAATAATTCATTGTCACAGGGAAGGAGAGAGGTTCTGTGCATTGTGGGATGTTTAGCAGCATCCCTAGCCTCCACCCACTGGGATGCCAGTAGCAACCCACCCCAACCCCATTATGACAACCAAAAACAACCCTAGACATTGGCAACTGTCTGTCTCCTACAAGGCAATTTCATCCCCAGTTGAGAAACAATAATCTAAATTGATCATTTACTTATTTGATAATAAAGTCAAGGATAAGACCCACTACAGCTGTGAGAATTCAGTTTCAATTACATTAATATGCTGACTATAATCAATTGGTAGCAATCACGTGATGTCATGCAGGGGAAAGTGCTACCATTGGTTGGGGATGCCTGCCACAGGTTAGGGAAAGGCAGTCTGCCATCCCCACCACCTCACCAGAGGCAGCTGAACAGGAACAGGGGGTGGTAACAGTGATTAAAACTAGACTTGGCCCCAAGAGACCCACACCCAATACCATCTTCCCTTGAACCCACAGAAGAATAAGAGAAACCTTAAAAGCATTGTATTCTTTGTTTTTGTTTGTTTGTTTGTTTGTTTGAGATGGCGTCTCGCTCTGTCACCCAGGCTAGAGTGCAGTGGCATAATCTCAGCTCACTGCAACCTCCGTTTCCTGGGTTCAAGCGACTCTTGTGCCTCAGCCTCCCAGGCAGCTCAGATTACAGGCATGTACCATCACGCCCAGCTAATTTTTGTATTTTTAGTACAGTGTTTCAGCATGTTGGCCAGGCTGGTCTTGAACTCCTGACCTCAAGTGATTCGCCCAGGTTGGCCTCCCAAAGTGCTGGCATTACAGGCATGAGCCACCACGCCCATACAGTATTGTATTCTTTAACATGCATTTGATTATAACATCCTACAAAATGATCCCCAGAAGAAACTACAGTTGACCAGTCATTAATATGTATAAGCTTCCTATTCTATCCAAGCACACTGTATGCCATCAAAGGCTGGTAAGAAATAGAACTGACTTTACCCACATCCTCAAAAAGTTGGCAGCACTGAGTGCTAACCCAGAAACCATAATTATCATGAAAGGAAATAGAACCACTTTCTGCTGAACCATGTAATCTATGTTTAAAAAAGAGGGAGGGCTCTCTCGAAGAACCACTGGTTGTCTAAGAATATAACGGCTAGTGCAGAACAAACCAGACTGAGATGGAACAAAACCAAGGATGGCTGATACTCCCAATTGTCAATAGGGTCTTGATCACTGGCAATGTAACCTTGCAGTTACTTAACCTCTCTGTGTCTCAGTTTCCCTTGTTTGGTAAAACAGGGATAAAATAGTACTCATACCTCCTAGTGTTGTTAGGATGAAGAAATAAGAGAATAACAAAAGTCATATGCAGTAAGTATTCTACAAATGTTAGCTAATATTGTGTGATGTCAGAACTATATTTGATCGAGAAAGCATCCAACAGCTTGTGCCGTATTTGCCAGCAGCTTAGCAACTTAAGGTGTTAAGAAATGAGAAACTCAGAAAAAGTCTCACTCAAAGGCTGTATTCACAATCTAGCTTTCTCTTATAATTTCAGTGTGCTCAAACTACATCTCATGCAGGTCCAAATATTTCTTCTTACCTAGTCCTTAGTGGAATTAAGAAAATCTGATCACCACACTGCTGACTCCCCCAACCCCAAGTCCCATGTATCTGATTATAGCCTAATTCCTGACACAAAATAAACCTAAATTCTTGACCTTTAAAAAAAAAAGTCACAACACAAATGACCAAGTTAATACAGATGCTATCAGCATTGTCCTGGTCCCAGATCAGTGACGCTTAGCAGAAGAGGTTAAGAAAACCTTTAGATTTCCAACGGATTGGAAGACAAATGAAGTAGTAAACTGTCCCCTTTCGTTACTTGCAAAGGAAAACAAGCATTTACATTTTCTGTGTTCCCCATTCTAGTTCCCAGCACCCCATCATGGAAGGAAACACCATAAGGTAATAGCTCAGTGGGTTCCCAAAGCAGAAGAGTCCCAGCAAGATGATTATGGTACCAGTGGCTATTTAATCAGCTGGTCTTAACAGGTCACCATGCTTTTATGAACTCGGGATATGGGAAGAATCCATTGTGATTTTGCTGGTTCAATTTCTCTTTTCATCTTAGAGGGAAATGCTTGCCTTTTTCCATGTGAAAAGTCACAGCACAACAGAATCATGGACTGTCAGGGTTGGAGGGAACTTAGCAAATATTATAAACAGCATTTACCAAGTTGTGGCCCAAGCATCTCCCTGCATAAGAATCATGTGTGACACTTGTTTAAAATGCAGATTCATGCATTGGTATTTGACAAACTCATTCCTTCTTCTTAAATGTGGCTGCATGGCTTGACTCTAGCCAATAAGGAATGTGAGTGGGAGAGATGTGTCTGCCCCTCTCACAAACCTACAAGCGCTTTCCCCTTCTAGGACTTGACTCCCAGGATACGGCAACGTTGGAAAGCACAAGTTGGCAACAGCAGAGCCACAATATGGAAGGAGCCTGGGTCTGGGAATCACCATTTGGTAAAGAACTTTTATGTGGGCAAGAAATAACCTTTTGTTGGGGTAAGCCACTGTAATTTCAGACCTTGTTCCAGGAGTGAGCCTTCCCTATCTAACTTCCTGTCTTAGACATAGCAAGTAAGATCTGGAGGTCACTGAAGAAAAAAATTGACAATTGTTAAAAGAGTAACGAAGACTTAATTCAAAACTATCGGCTAAGCATAGTGGCTCATGCCTGTAATGCCAGTACTTCGGGAGGCCAAGGTGGGTGGATCACTTGAGCCCAGGACTTCAAGACTAGCCTGGGCAGCATGATGAAACTCTGTCATTTACAAAAAAAAAAAAAAAAAAAAAAATTAGCCAGGCAGGGTGGCACATGTCTGGAGTCCCAGCTACTCAGGAGGTTGAGGTGGGAGGATCGTTTGAGCTCAAGAGGTGGGAATTACAGTGAGCTGAGACAGTGCCACTGCACTCCAGCCTGGGCAATGAAATGAGACCGTATCTCAAAAACAAACAAATATATATGTATATATATATAACGGTATTATAACAGGGAAAAGAGATCAAGCTCAACTCCAAACACAGCAAGGACAAGTGGGAACTTACAGACAAGGAGCGAAGCTGACAGAGTCAGTCAATGGACAATTACTAAGAGGAAACATCAGGAGTAGGGGGATTTTTTTTTGAAACGGAGTCTCCCTCTGTTGCCAGGCTGGAGTGCAGTGGCACCATTTCGGCTCACTGCAACCTCCGCCTTCTGGGCTCAAGTGATTCTACCACTGCAGCCTCCCAAGCAGCTGAGACTACAGGCACACGCCACCATGCCTGGCTAATTTTTTTATTTTTAGTGGAGACAGGGTTTCACCATGTTGGCCGGGCTGGTATGGAACTCCTCACTTCAAGTGATCCGCCCGCCTCAGCCTCCCAAGGCACTGGGATTACAGGTATGAGCCACCGAGCCCACCCGGGAGATTCTTGCAATCTTGCAAAACTGGCCTAATAGAATTCTTGCTAAAGACAGGCCAAGGACTTACACATCAAAGGTGGAAAATGAGGAACTTAATCAGATTATCAAGGGTGGTCAGATATCAAGAATGAGAGGATAACCTAGCAGGATTCTTTGCTAAGACTGGACCGGACAGGCCAAAGAGAGGATGGGGCCAGGGCCACAGCCTAGTCAAAAAGGGGGCTCAGAGGAGCCTGACTATGGTTTCATCAAGGAAGGAATTATTGTCAAGGTAGGACTCTGGAATTCTGTATTTAACAAGCTCACTAAGATTTAGAAAGAAAAATAAGCTGAGGAAGACCTGCACCAGGTCACATAGGCAAACACGGGACAGCCAGGACCTGAAGAAGTCCCCAGGGATTGGTCAGGTTGGATCCAGTGTTTCAATGAACTAGTGTAGTAAATTGCAATGCGGCTCTCCATACATGTTACACAGGATTGAGAGCAACTTTGAACTGCCTCGAAGCAATTTCTGCAGAAAGCATATCTGCCTGAAAAGTAGAAACCTTAGACTGTGGAGTTTCATTTTACAACTTTAACTCGGAAAAGACAAAGGGAAAAGAGGATGGAAAGGAATGGGTTACAGAAGTGCCCAATGTGGGATAACGCCAGGCCTGTTGGACTCCCCAGCTGCTTTTGGTCATTGGGAATAATTAAACCCCCTAGTAACAGACAAGAAATAATGAACAGACATATCAGGGCCAGCTCCCCAGATATTATAAAGGCATGGGAAGTAGGGGAGGCAACCTCTTCCCACAAGACAATTAGAGATGCACCCATAACCCAAAATGCTTTATAGAATTGGGTTCAGAGTCTATGGACCATGCAGCTATATGTCAGTGGCATAATTATTTTCCTTTTAAGGAAAGATCTGATATTTTAATGGTTTTTTAAACGTTATCATGCAGAGCTAAGTGTTAATATTCCTTCGATGCATTCTCCTGCTTTTTAGCCTCTCTTGCCTTCCTTGCAAATCTGCCTGTTGAAGTCCTCCTTGACCATTAAGGACCAGTTTAAATGCCCTCATGTAAGAAATCTCACCTGACCCACAGTCACCACCACCCACCACTGAAATAAAATCCCTGATATCAGACTCCTGTGGTCCAGCAGTGGTGAACCTCTTTTAGCTTCTGAAATATAATTTCTGATGTTTATTAGAGGCAAAAAGAATCATATTTTATAGCCATGGTTTCTACAATGAGCCCTGAACTATTGTGTTTTTCCAAGTTTTCATTCTCAAATAAGCTCAGGCATCCCTATCCCCCCTGCAGATCCCTAAAAACTGGGATTTGAAATTCACTGTATGCAACATAAATCTGACTGGTTACGTAATATAAAACATCAGACAGAGCTGGCTTCCGTTCAAGTCATTTAGAACATGTTTCATAAAAGCTGAACCTCATGGGAGGCAGCCTCTCAAAAGCCAAAGCAAAGCTGCAGTTCATCCTTAGACCCTCCTTGGTCTCAAATTAAAATATCCAGGAGGATAGAAATTGATGAGATTTCATTAAGTAAAAAATTTCATGAAAATCAATCCTAACCTCTGTAGCTCCCAGCAGCGGGACCAGTGTTTATATGAACAGCATTAAAGATAAGCTGTCCCACGGAAATTACAGCAGCAGTTATCAAACAACTTTAATGCACTCTTCAGTGGAGGCACTAAAATTTAAAATCCGCACTGGCTTTTCTGTCGTTCACAGCGCGGCGCTGAGTCAGCCTGCAACCACATAAGAAAACAGCTGTTGAGAAATACAGCTTCCTGATTTAAAAATAAATCAGTAAATTTCTACTAAAAGTTTCTGCTAAATTCCTTATTGCATTATAGTTCAAAGGAGGGGTGAAATATCTAGAATGCCACAATGGTTTTTAAGTATAAGGGGTTCGATCTGATGAATTTCATGTTTGTGCTCTGGGACTTTAATAGAAAAAAAATGAAGGATAGATGACAAATTGCTACAATATTAATTTCATACTTACATTCTCCATAAGGCATGAAGCAAAATTCGTCAGCTTGAGGGAAATGAGACTGGACTAATTATCAAGACCTCAGCAAATAATGATCCAATATCCAAAGAACTACAGTCTGCCATTAAATTTGTGACAATTTTTTTTAAAAGTTGGCAAACTTTTCTAAGAAATAAGAGAGACCGGGCAAGGTGGCTCACGCCTGTAATCCCAGCACTTTGGGAGGTCGACGTGGGCAGATCACCTGAGGTCGGGAGTTCAAGACCAGCCTGACCAACATGGAGAAACCCTGTCTCTACTAAAAATACAAAATTAGCCGGACATAGTGGTGCATGCCTGCAATCCCACCTACTCGGGAGGCTGAGACAGAGAATTGCTTGAACCCAGGAGGCAGAAGTTGCGGTGAGCGGAGGTCGTACCCCATTGAACTCCAGCCTGGGCAACATGAACTCCAGCCTGGGCAACAAGAGCGAAATTCCATTGCAAAAAAAAAGAAGAAGTAAGAGAATGCAGGCCAGGCACGGTGGCTCACACCTGTAATCCCAGCACTTTGGGAGGCCAAGGTGGGCGGAACACCTGAGATCAGGAGTTTGAGACTAGCCTGACCAACATGGTGAAACTCCATCTATACTAAAAATACAAAACTAGCCGTGAGTGGTCGCACGTGCCTGTAATCCCAACTACTTGGGAGGCTGAGGCAGGAGAACTGCTTGAACCTGGGAGGCGGAGGTTGCAATGAGCTGAGATCGTGCCATTGCACTCCAGCCTGGGCAACAAGAGCGAAATTACATCTCAAAAAAAAAAAAAAAATAAGGAAAGAAAGGAAGAAGAGAATGCAAAGATGAGTACTGCTTTAGATGTAGGCAATTTTATGACCAGTAACAAATAGATAATGTTTCTGTGGGAAATGTCTCCTAGCATATGAGATACAACATCAAATGTTGCAGGCTAATGTGAGAACAGGCTATGGTGATGAGTGAATCGTGACTTTGAGCAGACATGGAAACTCCAAGGCCTCAGGTTTTGTTTTTAAATCTATAAAATAAAGAATCTAGGCCCATTGTATTACAGTGCCCCTGCTGGCTTCAACCTTCTGTAATGCTAAGACCAGCCTTACTCTGTTTAATACGGGTGTCTTCCAGAATGTTCTTTAACCACGGTTCTTCTGTATGATATTTCCTCTGGTTTTGCTGAAAGAGGGGCAACGGCCACTCCAAAAGACTCCTTTATGTAAGTTCCAAACTTTGTGGAAAATAATCTGGTAAATCCAGGAGACGTTATATTCCCACTTGCCATTCTGGATGTCGTCTATAATTCCAATTAATAGAGATACAGCCCATTGGTGACTGCATAGAATTCTATCATGCCAAATGCTCACCTCTCACTGCACTGCCCAAATGCTCACCTCTCACTGCCTACCCTGCAGAAATCTCAGGCACTCAAACTGCAGGCAGTATCCAAAGACCTGTTCTCTTCATCGGGAGACCAGAAGATCCCCAATCCTTGTAAAATTCAAGAGTTTATTCAAGACTATCATCTATTGTTTCCTGGGTCAGACTATACCCATTAAATTTTAACAGCCCTCTCTGACTCAGGGACATGAGTATAGCCAGGGGGAGGAGGGGAGGAGAGACGATAAAGGAGAGATTGGGGTTTGTTGGTTGTATTTTAACGTTTGGGTTTTGGAAAGGTTGCTTTCATGGTTTTGCTTTTGGTTTTCTGAGGACTATGTTTGTTTTTATTTTTATTTAATTTATTTTTTTATTTTTGAGATGGAGTTTTGCTATTGTTGCCCAGGCTGGAGTGCAGTGGCATGATCTTGGCTCACTGCAATCTCTACCTCCCAGGTTCAAGCTATTCTTCTGCCTCAGCCTCCCAAGTAGCTGGGATTACAGGCACCCGCCACCACACCTGGCTAATGTTTCATTTTGCGTAGAGGCAGGGTTTCACCATGTTGGCCAGGCTGGTCTTGAACTCTTGACCTCAGGTGATCCACCTGCCTCAGCCTCCCAAAGTTCTGGGATGACAGGCATGAGCCACCTAGCCCAGCCACTGTGTTCATTTTTTAACTAACACTACCATTGGCTGGAATTTCTGCAGCTGAAAAATAGAAGCAAGCTCCAATTGCTTTCTACTTAAGATAGGTATGTAAGTCCTGGCTACATCATGCCTCATGACCCAAACAGCCATTCTAGGGGCATAGGCAGCAGGCAGCATGCATAATTCCATCTGTCTCATGCTAAGATTCACAGGTGATCACTTTCAGAGAGCACACTGAGCTTCCAGTGAAACCTTACACACTCGTTTTCATGGTGGATTGCAAGGTCAACGTTTATGGGCACTACTGAGAGAAGGCCAGGGAGAGTGATGAAGTATGAATACAAAAGATGTAGAGAAGGCAAAGAAAACAGAAAAGAAACACAAAGCATATGTCCCTGACATAACGATGAGAGATATTCACTCACCACAAACAGGAAATAGAACAAGGAAGACCTCTAGCCACAGTGGCAGGCACCATAGCAGCCGCCAGGCCACTCTCAGCCAACCCACCACAGCCTTTTCGTGCAAAATGTTATTGATGTGCTGCACATCTTCAGTGAAAACAAATGCTAAGCACAGAAAAGTTGCAAATCTTGCAGTCAATGCAAAACAGTAAAGCTCAAATAGGAATACTTTATTCATCTTAAAGAAAAGAAGATTTACTTTGAAGAAAGTAGGGTGGCTGGAGACATTCTTGGAAATTCTGGTTTGCAAAACCATTAGTTTTGTTTAGTATGAGGGATCTTGTGTTAAGACAAACGGTATCAGTATTATTCTTACCACTATGAACCACAATTATTACGGCCATTGTGGGCCTTAAGGTAGGACAGGGTAGGGTAGGATAATAAGAAACAGAGAAAAGTAGGCCAGGCACAGTGGCTTACACCTGTAATCCGAGCACTTTGGGAGGCTGAGGAAGGAGATCACTTGAGTCCAGGAGTGCGAGACCACCCTGACTAACGAAGGGAAACCCCAACTCTACACAATTTTTCTTTCTTCATTTTACTATAGCTGCTAGCAACTGGGAAAAAATTTTTTTTAATTAGCAGGGTGTAGTGGTGTACACCTGTAGTCCCAGCTCTCAGGAGGCTGAGGTGGGAGGACTGCTTGAGCACAGGAGGTCAAGCCTGCAGTGAGCTGTGTTCATGCCACTGCACTCCAGCCTGGGCAACAGAGCGAGACCCTATCTCGAGAAGATTTTTAAAAAAAAAAAAGGAAGAAAAGCAAGGGGAAGGAAAAAAGGAAAGAAAAATGGAGAAAGCAGAGAAAGAGGAAAGAAATTCTCTTAAGATCAATAAATTAGAATAAAGGAGGAAGAATATGAGAATGATCTGAATGTGTTAAAAACCGAGCTGTGAGTTCGGAGATAAGAGGGGCAGAAGCAAATGGAAGTGAAGAGACTGTGGCTCACGTGTTTCCCCGAAGCATCTGCAGGAATGCTGGTCAGATGCCTGCCAGCCTGAGAAATGAGGAGGCAGACAGTGACTAGGTATGAGACCTTGTACTAGTCACGGTTCTCATGAGAAACAGAATCCATACATATGTACACACATGCACAACACACATGTATATATCTGCATAAAGATATTTATTATAAGGAATTGGCTCGTGTGATTATGGAGGTTAACACATCTGAAGATCTGCAGTTGGCAAACTGGAGAACTAGGAGAGCAATGGTGGAGTTCCAGTCCAAGACCAAAAGCAGGAGGGAAAAACTGATGTCCCAGCTCCAAAGACCGTCAGGCAGGACAAATTCCCCCTCACTCAGGGGTAGGGCCAGAGTTTTGTTCTATTCAGGCCTTCAGCTGAAAGGAGAGGAGGAGAAACAAGGCCAATCTCTTTCACTCAGTCTACTGATTTCAAGGTTCACCTCATCCAAAAACACCCTCATAGAAACAACCAGAATATCTGACCAGATATCTGGGCACCTTGTGGCCCAGTCAAGTTGACACACAAAATTAACCACCACAGCACTCACTGTGTAATAGGCCCCAACAAAAACACATAAGGAACACTGGTCACTCCTAAAACATCTACACTGACCAAGATTAGACGACAAAATCTAAATCAGAAGTGCAACTTGGAGGCCAGGTGTGGTGGCTCATGCCTGTAATCGCAGCACTTTGAGAGTTGTAGGTGGGCGGATTACCTGAGGTCAGGAGTTTGAGACCAGCCTGGCCAACATGGCAAAACCCCATCTCTATTAAAATACAAAAGAATTAGCCGGGCATGGTATTGCGTGCCTGTAGTCCCAGCTACTCAGGAGGCTGAGGCACGAGAATTGCTTAAGCCTAGGCAGCAGAGACTGCAATGAGCCAAGATTGTGCCACTGCACTCCAGCCTGGGTGACAGAGTGAGACTCCATCTCAATTTAAAAAAAAAAAAAAAAAGAAGTGCAACTTGGAGAAGCCCAAGGAAGGTGCTGAGCATGGCAGTGTCTTGCAAATATTCCTTCCCAGCTCCACCACAGACCTCAGGCTATAACTTCCCTGTCACTCAAGACTCTACAATCAGAACTAGGGCAGCTCTCAGAACCTCTACAAGACAGGATGGCAAATCCCCAAATTATAGGCATGGGTTTTGGGTCAGAAAGTCCAGCTCTACCAAGTGGAGTCCCCTGGCATCAACTTCTGCAAGTCCTGTGGCTTAGGTACTTGACCTCCCCCAACGTCAGTTTCCCCATTTGCAATAGCAAATATAACAGTGCCTACCTGCTAGGATTGGCTTGTTTTGGTTTTTTTTTCGGAGACAGGGTCACTCTGTCGCCCAGGCTGGAGTGTCATGGTGCCATCATGGCTCACTGCAGCCTCAACTTCCCAGGCTCAGGTGATCCTCCCACCTCAGCCTCCCGAGTAGCTGGGACTACAGGCAGGAGTCACCACATCCAGCTAATTTTTGTATTTTTTGTAAAGATGGGGTTTCACCATGTTGCCCAGGCTGGTCTTGAACTCCTGGGCTCAAGTGATCCTCACACTGCTGTTTCCCAAAGTGCTGGGATCACAGACGTGAGGGACCATGGCCGGCCAGGATTGTTATGAGATGAGAAAGAAGCAACGGATACTAAGGAATTAGCTCAATACCAGACACATAAAAGGTGCTCAAAAAAAAAACAGTCATAGTTCTTTTTGTTTTGTTTTTTTATTTATTTATTTGAGACAGAGCAAGACTGGAATACAGTGGCACAATCTCAGCCCACTGCAACCTCCAATTTCCAGGTTCAAGCGATTCTCCTGCCTCAGCCTCCCGAATAGCTGGGATTACAGGCAGGCGCCACCACGCCCAGCTAATTTTTTATTTTTAGTAAAGATAAGGTTTCACCATGTTGGTCAGGCTGGTCTCGAACTCGTGACCTCAGGTGATCCACCCGCCCAGCCTCCCAAAGGGCTGGGGTTAGAGGCGGGAGCCACTGCACCCGGTCTCTTTTTTAATTAAATGCCTTTTTCCTCCACAAAGTTTCTGCCCAGAAACACACCAGCCACTTCCACAGAGAAATCTTCCTGGCAACTGTCACAACTCCCTTTTCTTTCTATCCAGGGTACACATGGATTTGCAGCCAGACAACTGACTACGTCAAGTACCAAGAGAGGTCCCTGCAGATTGACCAAGCTTAGGCAGAAAATGTTCACACTGAAGCATAATTGAATTAGGCAGAAAAGCAAATGCCTGGCAGGTTGGTTGAGAGGGAGGCCAGAAGGGTCTGGGGGACTTCTTTGGGCAGCCAGGCCAATAATCAGGCAGCAACCACATAACGGGCCTTGCCTCTTCCCTCCCCGCAGAACATAAGGGATAATGGAAGGAGCTGCTCGTGAATCGTGCAGCTGCAGCAAACAGGCCTCCTGGGCCCCGAAAGCACTGCTACCCTTTTCCCCACTGCCTGTTATTGGACAAAGGCAAGATGCAATTTCCCTTCTTCCCAGAATATACAAGGCAACTCTGTATCCTATCATAACTGGAATCCTCCAAATTACCTCTTTTCAGAGAGGCCCCATCCAACTTCCCTACAGAAACAACAGTGCTTCTCTCATATTCCAAAGAGAAGCACGTCCAAGATGTTTCTTGGAATGTTTCCTTGACTTTCTGCAAGAAGCAGGTCGTGTTTAACGGTGCCAGCTCCTCCTGCAGCTCTATTGTTAGGAAATGTCATTCCTGCCCCTGGGCACCCTGCCTCCCACCCAGATCTCAGATTCTTCAGGGCAGAACAGGTGCTTTCTCCCTGCATACTGCTTTCCTGAGCTTGGGAAAATGCAGAGCACATACTCAAAGGACCTCAGTGAAGGGCAGCACTGACCCACAGAAGCACCAGGTGGACAGGGGGACTCTCTTCCCTCTTTGATAGTTGTATTAGTCTGTTTTCATGCTGCTGATAAAGACATACCTGCGACTGAGTAATTTATAAGAACAAAGTGCAAGGGACTCACAGTTCCACATCGCTGGGGAGGCCTCACAATCATGGCGGAAGGTGAAATGCACATCTTACATTGGTGTCAGGCCAGAGAGAATGAGAGCTGAGCGAAAAGGGTTTCCCCTTTTAAAACCATCAGATCTCACGAGACTTATTCACTACCACGAGAACAGTACCGAGGAATCCACCCCCATGACTCAATTACCTCCCACCGGGTCCCCCCCACAACATGTGGGAATTATGGGAGCTACAATTCAAGATGAGATTTGGGTGGGGACACAGTCAAACCATATCAAGAGTCCATCAAAACAGTCCTTGTGGGCTTCAGAATTCATTAAGCAGCTCCTAATCCACCTAGTAGTCAACTAAGCTAAGGGAAGCTAAACTGAGATTCTCAGAGGAAAAACAAAGGTTCGTTCTGGATGGATATGATTGAGGTCCCACATGCTAGGACAGGCCCCAGCATCTTCATCATCCCGTGGAGTGATATGCGGCTCCGAGGCCAGCATAAATCAGGACCAGAGCCACAGGCGCCGCCAGCCCACCAAGCCACAGGCTTGCCACAGCGCCATCCATCACACTGGCTAATACCAAGCTGCCTAGCCACCAGCAGAGTTGGCCACAGGGACAGGAGGGCTTGGTAACTCCGGCTGCCAAACAGCAGCATGTTTGATTTAGTATTATATTTTTCTCATGAATTTTTAAATTCAGATAATTCACCCCACATTCCTTTTATAGATGTATATATACACACTGCATAGAGGGAAGTTAGCCAAGTCTACACATGGCTGAGTAATCCAATTTCAATGACCTTGATGATCCTAACGTAAAGAAAGGCACTGGGCCTAAGTGGACCAGAGTCTGCAGTTCAGAGAAAGAGCAAACGCAGAGGCTTGGGAGGGGTAATGGGAAATGTGGCCAAGGACATCCCAGGAAGGACGGACAAGCTCCGAACCAACACAGCAGAAATGTGGAAGTGAAGCAATTTGTTCATAGAGAAAAGGGTGGACAATTAAGCCAACACTAGGCAACAGGCTCTGGGAGGAACTCGGTACCAGACAGAGTGAAAGGGTGTGTGTGTGTGTGTGTGTGTATGTGTATGTGTGTGTGTGTGTGTCAGAGACACAGAGAAAGAGAAAGAGAGATAAAGAGAGAGTAAGAGATACAAAAACTAGTGTTTAGGAAGATGGTTTACAAAGGACATGCCCAGGAAAATTTGAGAGTACTTCGTAAGTGCAAGGAAACTGAAAATGACAAAGAAAAAGAAGGGTCAGTGCTAACACTCAGACTAAAAATCCAGTGGCTGGAAGACTGGAGGTGATGCTAATAGAGATGAAGAAGTTGGAAGAGCAAAAACAGTGAGTTTGGGTTTCAGGTTGAACTTCCAAGATCGGCAGACCACCTTATAGAGGGCACATCCTAAGGTGATCGATCCCAAATGATCCATGTTTCTTACATAACCCCTCCCCTTGAAAGTAGGCAGGACATGACAAAATGATGGGATGTCACTCCACAGATGATATTTCATTATGTAAGACTTCATCTAAGTAGGCTGGGCCTTGAAAAAGCAAACTGCCGAGCTCAGGAGTTCAAGACCAGCCCGGCCAACATGATGAAATCCTGTCTCTACTAAAAATACAAAAAGTTGGCCAGGCATGGTGGCACACATCTGTAGTCCCAGCTACTGGGGAGGCTAAGGCATGAGAATTGCTTGAGCCCAGGAGACGGACATTGCAGTGAGCCAAATCGCACCACTGCACTCCGGCCTGGGCCATTTATTTCAAAATAACAACAACAAAAGAAAGGTTATAAGCGCCATGGCTATGACTAGCATCGAATTGCTTGCCGGTGTTTTAAGAAAGCCAGATACCTGGATTGGACTCTGGGGTGTTCTCCAAGGGACACCTTCGTCACACAAACTCTGTACTTCCTGGAATCAGTACAGCACTAAGTTACATGCACCAAATTATAAAAGACTTATCCATAATATTTTCTCACTGAAATTCTCAAGGCTTTTAATATCTCCAGAATATATTTTTCCCTTTCCCATAAGACTCAAAAGTAATAAAAGCTCTAATAAATCTACTACAAAGTCACCACAAAAAGTAGAAGATGAAGAGCACTCTGATGAAGAAAGCGATCATGAGATGAGTGAGCAGGAAGAGGAGCTTGAGGATGACCCTAATATAGTCAAAGGCTATCAAGACGTGGAAAAAGCAGTGCAGTCCTTTCAGTACGATGATGTCCTGAAGACAGGCCTAGATATTGGGAGAAACCAAGCGGAAGATGCATTCTACAAAGGTGAACTCAAGCTGAATGGGGAAAAGTTATGGAAGAAAAATAGCATGGTCAAAGTGGGAGATACATTGGATCTTCTCGTTGGAGAGGATAAAGCAGCAGGAACAGAGACAGTGACGAGGATTCTCCTGAAAAAAGTGTTTGAAGACTGAAAGTGAAAAATAGAGTGGTGTTATGGCAGTGGAAAAACTTAAAGTTGCCTAGGAAGAGAATGTCTAAATAAACGGACTGCTTTTTAGCAATAAAGCTGCTTTTTAGTGGTAGAGGAAAGGGTCAACTGAAAAAGAAAAATATAAAATTGCCATGTTGGAACTGCCCATGGAGGGGCTGTGTGGCAGGAACTGTGGGTGTCTACAGGTAGTGAGAATGGCCTCTAAGCACTGAGGTGACCTCCAGCTGACAGCCATTAAGAAGCCAGGGGGCAGGGCATGCGGGCTCACGCCTGTAATCCCAGCAGGGAGGCCAAGATGTGCGGGTAATGAGGTCAGGAGTTCACAACCAGCCTGACCAACATGTCAAGACTCTATGTCTACAAAAATACAAAAATTAGCTGGGGGTGGTGGCACATGCCTCTAGTCCCAGCTACTTGGGAGGCTGAGGCAGGAGAATCACTTAAACCTGGGAGGCAGAGGTTGCAGTGAGATTGCACCACTGCACTCCAGCCTGGGTAATAGAGCAAGACTCCATCTCCAAATAAATAAATAAATAAAATTTTAAAAATAAAAAAAAAGAAAGTGCAGTAAAACGAATACATTTCCATGGGTTAAAAAGGAAATGGACAAAAAAGGGGGAAAAATAAATGTGCTACAAAGACTGACATGACCTGGCCTGCTTGACCTCACTGAACCTTCTACACGCTCCTTGCTCAGCCTGGTCCAGGCACACTGGCCACATTTCTGTTGCTCCCACTCCAGCACAAGCTGTTATTACCTCTTCCCAGAATGCTTTTCCTCCATAGCCACATTTTCTTCCATTGTTTGCCCAAAGCCTTTCCCATAAATGCCTACCCTAACCAATGTATTTTTAACTGCACTTCAGTTACCTCATGAGCTGCTGTACTTTTATCCAGATCATTTATCAGCTTCTGCCATGCTATGAGATTTACTATTTGTTATGTTGATTGTTTTCTGTCTCCCCCTGCTAGAATGCAAGCTCCACAAAGACCGATTTTTGTCTGTATTTTTTGCTGATAAATTCCAAGAGTTCAGAACAATACACAGCACAAAACACGTGCTCAGGAAAATATTTACTGAATGGTTCAAGGCAGTCATTAAGCAATGAGATGGGTCTACATGTATTACTATGTAGTAAGATGCCCATGAGATTTCATAAGATTAAAAATTTTAACAGCATGTCAGAAAACAGCACGTGTACTATGATCTTTTTTATATATGTATAAAACAAAAACTCTCCTTTCCTAGCAATCCATTCCTGAAGTCTTAACATGGGCCAGAGCAAGGTAAGCGTTCACACAGGAAGGAGAGGCCATGGTGTCACTGAGTAGGGTGTCCAACCTGACCCAGCAAGGTGAGGAAGGGGCCATGTGGAACAGCAGCCCAGTACACGTGTCCGAGCCAAGCATGACAAGGAGGGCATCCACGTGAGAGGAGGTAGAGCCAGGAAAGAGAGATTGGTTACATGCATGCCAATTGACCAAATAAGTAAAGATATGAAGGATAATGGGCACCAGAGTTTTGCTTGCTGGAGAAGGCATTTAAATGTGGAAAAGGAGAAAACTAGAATGAACCTTGTGGAGCTGAATCAGAATTGAAGGCATCAATGTGAACTCATGTGTGTGAAGATGTAACTCCCTAGTGAGCATCTCGGGACAGTGACTCCCCAATAAGCAATGAGCACACCTTAAGCCCAGATTTTGGTTTCTATGTCCCAGTGTCAACTAAAAGAAACCACGACTCCTTAGAGAAATGGCTGGTTCCCCTGCTGGGGCAAGCAAAGAATAAGATGAGCCTAGAGTCCAGGTGCAGTGGCTCATGCCTGTAATCCCAGCACTTTGAGAGGCTGAGTAGGGGTAGATCACCTAGGTCAGGAGTTCGAGACCAGCCTGACCAACATGGAGAAACCCCACCTCTACTAAAAATACAGAATCAGCCGGGCATAGTGGCACATGCCTGTAATCCCAGATACTTGGGTGGCTGAGGCAGGAGAATTGCTTGAATCCAAGAGGTAGAGGTTGCAGTAAGTCAAGATCGCACCATTGCACTCCAGCCTGGGCAACAAGAGTGAAAATCCAGGTTTAAAAAAAAAAAAAAAGAGCCTAGAACATAGGCTAGAAAGTAAGGAAGTACTCAAAGAATGATAGCACAGAGAAACAAGCTGCTCTCAGCCAGATGAGTGGCAATATGAGCATCAAAATATTTTATTTTTTATTTTTTAATTTTTTTTTTTTTTTTTATTTTGGAGACAGAGTCTCACTCTTGTCGCCCAGGCTGGAGTTCAGTGGCGCGATCTCAGCTCATTGAAACCTCTGCCTCCCGGGTTCAAGCTATTCTCCTGCCTCAGCCTCCTGAGTAGCTGGGACTACAGGCACCCACCACCACGCCCGGCTAATTTTTGTACTTTTAGTAGAATGAGAGTAATGGAATACAGGCCACTGAACAAGACACAGTAAACTACGAGTTAATAGTAGAACAGCTCAAAATCTGGACCACCAGATGGGAAGCGCTAGAACACAGCAATTCTGTGACGCTGCTGCCAAAAATGCAGAACCAGATTCTAATCGTGAGAAAATTATCAGGCAAACCAAAATTGAGGAATCTTCTAGAACACAATAACAATAGCCTGCCATCCTCAAAAGTGTTAAGGAAAATCATGGCTGTCAAGGAAAAACTGAGGAACTGATCTCAATTGAAGGAAACCACTACATGTGATGCATGATTCTGAACTAGATCCTTTTGCTTATAAAGGACATTCCAGGAACAGGAGAAATCTGATTGGGGTCTGAGGACTAGAGGGTGGTAATGTGTCTGTGTTAATTTCCGGATATCAATGGCTATCTTGTGATTACGTAGGAGAACGTTCCTGGTTGTGGGAAGCACATGCCAAGAATTCCAGGGTAGCAGAGTGTCAATATGTCACCACACTCAAGTGGTTCCAGAAGGGGGTTGTTGGAAGAGAAATCTCTTTTGCATTATATTCTCATCTTTCTGTGACTGTTTAAAATTTGTATATTATCTAAAGAATAAAACATTTGCAAAAAAAAGATAGGTTGGTCCACAGATCATTTCTGGAAGGGTGCAGGAGAAACAGAGGAGGCTCAGGAAGGAAGACGCTCCTATCAGCTCTGCAGGGTCACTGTGCGTTCTCTGCTGGCACAGAGAGGGTCATACCTGGCGGAACCTGGGACCAGGCGGAACCTGGGAGCAGGTGCATGAGGACCAGCAGCATCCCTGCCGCCCTGGCAAGGGTGAGCTTCCTCGAGCTCCTGTTCCCATATCCGCTTGTCACTCAGGGCAAAGGGCCTTTGCCAGGGAAAACTGGGAAACGTCTGCTGCATTTGGAAGATTCTTTAAGATAAGATGAAAAAGTTGGCAAATTTCTCACACTGTTTCTTTCTTTATTGTTTTAGGTTGCAAAGAGGTTTGTGATGTACTACAGTTGATCAACGTTCATGTTTTTAAAAGTTGTTACTTGGAAATGTTTTATGATAGGTATGTAATCCCCATGGACTCACAATATGGCTTCAACTATTCAATCCTAGTTCGCTATACTCCCCCAACACTGGCTTATTTATTTTGAAGAAAATAAGCATCCTATTCCATCATCCATTAATACTTCAACACTTATTTCTAAAAGAGAAGGACCTTTTACTAAACATCATCGTACCCACCCAGCCCCCATCCTTAACACCACCAATTAACCATTTCCTGGTTAAATGTCCCTGATTTTGTCTCCCTCTTTCTCCTTCTCTCACAGTCATCGTGTTCAAATCAGGATCCATACAAGATCCAACATTGCACTTGGTTGATTTGATTCTTCAGTTCCTTCCACAGATTCCTTCTATTTCTTTTCTTTTTGCAATGTTTTTCATAGTTTTCCTTTTCCAGTCCAACATCTTTGCAGTTTAAGATGCTCTTCTCTCCCTCTTTTTCACTGACTCCCCATGTCTCCTCCCTGATCATTTTTTTTTTTTTGTAAAGAAAATTTCTTATTAACAAATCTTCCATGGGCCCAGAATACGGCACTTTATGTTCAGGCTCCGGCAGGGAGCTCAGTGGAGGAGGTAGAGAGCTCTGCTAATTCCAGCACCAACTTCACAGAAAACAAAAGTGCAAGTAAATTCCACAGAAACACCCAGACGGTCATTGCTCTACCATTATTTTTTTTTTTTTTTTTTTTTTTTTTTTTTGAGACGGAGTCTCACTGTGTCTCCCAGGCTGGAGTGCAGTGGCGCGATCTCGGCTCACTGCAAGCTCCGCCCCCCGGGTTCACGCCATTCTCCCGCCTCAGCCTCCCAAGTAGCTGGGACTACAGGCGCCCGCTACCGCGCCCGGCTAGTTTTTTGTATTTTTAGTAGAGACGGGGTTTCACCATGTTAGCCAGGATAGTCTCGATCTCCTGACCTTGTGATCCACCCGCCTCGGCCTCCCAAAGTGCTGGGATTACAGGCTTGAGCCACCGCGCCCGGCCTGCTCTACCATTATTAACCAAGATTTGGGTGCACCACTGTCCCTCTTAGCTTCCTCATCTTCAAATTAAAGGGACTCAGAAAGATCATGATAATGACAGCCATGACAAGGACATTAACAGAATATTTACTGTTTGCCCTAAGGTCCCTCGAGATTCCTTCCAGTCAAGACTTTCTCTGTGATTTTAAGTATCAAACACACTTAAATATATTAGTGAAGAACAGTATTCTGGTTAGGGGATAAATATTTCATAAATGACAAATGAAAAGTAAGACAACGATAACAAAGGAATGGAGACCACAAATGTAGATGATAAAAGAAAACTTCAGTCATCAACATATCTAAATTTGAATAACACGCTATGTTTCAAAGCACTTTCTTATACATTAGCAAATCTCAGCCACACTAATAGGTAAATGATACAGAATGGTATAAAAGGTTAATGGTGGAACCTTGGGTATGCAGGTGTTTCACTAAACCAGTGGATCTCAACCAGGGTCATCTTATGTCCCCCAACCTCCTGCCTCCAGGGGTCATTTAGCAATGTCTGGGGACATTTTGGTTGTCCCAACTAGGAGGGTGTCCTGACCTCTACAGGGAAGCGGCCAAGGCTGAGCTGAAACATCCTTCACTACTTGCCACAGAATGCACCATAAAGAATTATCCAGCCCACAATGTCAGCAGTTCAGAAACTGAGAGATCCTAAGATAGGCAAGTCCCCTTGTTACCCAAGTGAAACGGTACTAGGCCAAGGGGACTTGGGAGGCTACTGAGGCCTGAAGCCACAGGAAGTCAGACATTCCGTGTTATAATCCTCCACACTGTGGGCTACCCTAACACATGAGGTTCGATAAGAAAACAATCAGTCGGGTACGGTGGCTCACGCCTGTAATCCCAACACTTTGGGAGGCCAAGGTGGGTGGATCACCTGAGGTCAGGAGTTCGAGACCAGCCTAGCCAACACAGTGAAACCCGTCTCTATTAAAAATACAAAAATTAGCTGGGCATAGGGGGCAGGCGCCTGTAATTCCAGCTACTCAGGAGGCTGTGGCAGGAGAATCGCTTGAACCTGGGAGATGGAGGTTGCAGTGAGCCAAGATCACGCCACCTCACTCCAGCCTGGGCAACAAGAGCAAAACTCCATCTCAAAAAAAAAAAAAAAAAGAAAACTGTCCTGGTTTGGTTTTGTTACCGAGATAGACCATGATATATATTTCTGAATCTGAACTATTCCCTCAATGTGTTCATCTTGGGAAACTGTACTTACCAGACACTGTCCAGCTGAAGAATTTACCCGCTTAGCAGGCCTGTCTCTGAATGACAGCACCTGCACTGATTTAGACAATGGGCACCTGCATCCTTGGGAACCCTTTACTCTAATGGGAGCAACCGACAATGACTACATCCGTGAGAAAGAGTCAGATGGCCGTGAGTGCCATGATGAGAACACAGCCGGAACAGGAAGGGGAGGGGAGGGAGGGCGCTGGGGAGAGGGCTGCTACCTTCAGCTTAGGTTCTCAGGGAAGCCTGCCCGGGGAAGCGATATTTGAGCAAGACCTGAAGGAAGTGAATGGCTGGCCAGGCAGAGCTTGGAGGGAGAGTACTGGGAGCATGTAGCAGGATGGCCTGCAGGAGAGGCACGCTGCTTGTATTCTAGTCCCAGAAGGAAGGCATCTGAAGTGCCCTAAATGAGGAGGACAGGAGGTGAGAGGGAGGCAGGGCCAAATCACTTCAGGCCTCCTAGTCCCAGCAGAAAGTCTGGCTTTCAAACAAACTATAATGGGAAGCCACTGGAAGTTCAACCAGAGGAGTAAGGGGACTTGATTGCTATTAATGGATTGATTGATTGATTGATTGAGACAGGGTCTTGTTCTGTTGCCCAGGCTGACTGCAGATCAAAGATCACTGTGGCCTCAACCTCCCAGGCTCACACGATCCTCCCACCTCAGCCTCCTGAGTAATTGGGACTACAGGCATGTGCCACCACGCCCAGCTAATTCTTTTTATTGTTCTGTAGAGAGTGTCTGGCTATGTTGCCCAGGCTGGTCTTGAACTTCTGGATGCAAACTATTTAGATCCCTCTAGCTATTGTGTGGAGAATGGACATTATGCAGACAAGAATGAAGAAGAAAACCAACTGAGAGGCAACTGCACTAAGAATTTTACTGAAATTTGGCCAGGCGCGGTGGCTCATGCCTGTAATCCCAGCACTTTGGGAGGCCAAGGTGGGTGGATCACGAGGTCAGGAGATCGAGACCATCCTGGCTAACATGGTGAAACCCAGTTTCTACTAAAAATACAAAAAATTAGCCATGCGTGGTGGCGGGTGCCTGTAGTCCCAGCTACTCGGGAAGCTGAGGCAGGAGAATGGCGTGAACCCGGGAGGTGGAGCTTGCAGTGAGCTGAGATCACGCCACTGTCCTCCAGCCTGGGTGACAGAGTGAGACTCCGTCTCAAAAAAATAAAAAAGAATTTTACTGAAATTTACTGAAATTTTACACCCAAAAAGAGAAATATCTGCAATTAATGAAGATATTCCAAAGAAGAATTCACACTCTAAAAGCTACTTCAAAAGAAGAGAAAAGGCCCCAGATATTTATTAGTGGTCTCTTTCCAGTAAGGGTGCTGGGCAGTGTTGCCTCCCCACCCCACCCGACCCTAGATGGTGTCCAAAACCGGAAACTCTAGTGTGAAGCTATTAATAACTTTTTCCAACAGGCTGGGACTCTGGGATTTGACCATCAGAGGGTGATGAAGAACACCCACCACCTGGGAGAAGCCTGGCCAGAGGGAGCAATGGGCAAGGAACTTTTGGACCAGAGTAACAGTGAATATAAGCTCAGATCTGCCTCCTATGCTCTCTCTCATATTTTGTGTTCTCGAGTGTTCCGGTCTCCTAGTCTTCAAAGAGCCAACTGGAGCCAGATGATGCATGGGAAAAACGGGTGCTGAGACTCTCAGCCTGAAGTTCCATTCTCTTCCCCTCTTTTTCCTCAGGGTGCTTTTCCTCGTACTTATTATTCCCAGCCAGCACGGCAACAAGATCCATGGGGGACTCACACGCAGGTTAGGGTGTGGATCTAGAAAGTGCACCAAGAAGGCTCCTCTGCAAGTTTTACACAGCAAGCCCCAGACCAGTCTAGCACGATGTAGACTCCAACTCCCCAGGAAGTTAGCCTGAGATCTGAAGCTGAAGCCACTGCCATATTAATGAGTTTGTCCTCTCCTCCCTGACAAACCCCAGGCAGTAGTGGGTGGGTGGTCGAGCATCGGAGGCTGATCCTCTGTCCTAGCCTTTCTTCTACCATCTCCTTCGACCACACACACACATAAAGGCAGATAACAAAACCCCACAATCTGTGCACCACTTCGGAAGTGCCACTGTTCTAGGCCGCGCGTGGTGACTCACAACTGTAATCCCAGCACTTTGTGAAGCTGAGGCAGGTGGATCACTTGAGTTCAGGAGTTCGAGATCAGCCTGGCCAACATAGTGAAACCCCATCTCTACTAAAAATACAAAAATTAGCCAGGCGTGGTGGTAGGCACCTGTAATTCCAGCTACTTAAGAGGCTGAGGCTAGAGAATTGCTTGAACTGGGAGGCAGAGGTTGCAGTGAGCCAAGATCGTGCCACTGCATTCCTGCCTGGGCAACAGAGCGAGACTTTGTCTCAAAAACAAAAATGAAAAAGGAAGTGCTACTGTTCAAGAACAAGTATAGACATCCCCACATCCTAAGAGGTCCTTCATCCACCCAAACTGAAGCTTCACACTTCAAAGACTGTTAATTACACATTATGACACCAATTATATCTGAATGCATTATAAAACAGAATCTTTGCTAAGCAATTTTACTGTTTTCTTTTCTTCCACCATTTTTAATAATTAAACTCCTGTTTTTATATTCAGATGCAATTAAAAAAGAAGTCCTTTAAATTTTCAATCTATTTCATTTTTTTTACATAAAGAATTCAATAGCCATCCATTATAATGTAGCATGCAATATAGCCAAAGGACAAAATGAATAACTTAGATAAAACAAGATGAATTCCATTTAGGGGGAAAAAAATACAAGTCTACTTATTTTGAAAGCCCTTAGCATGAAATAGTCAATAAAAACATGGGGAACTCCCGACCAAACACAAATAAAACAAACCACATGGTAGCATACTCCTATGAAAGAGAAAGCTTTACTCTGTAAAGGAAGAGGGGACAGCGAATACGGGTCTCAAAATGCTGAATTTGAGGCTGGGTGCAGTGGCTCACACCTGTAATCCCAGCACTTTGGGAGGCCGAGGCGGACAGATCACTGCAGGTCAGGAGTTCGAAACCAGCCTGGTCAACATGATGAAACCCCGTCTCTACTAAAAATACAAAAAATTAGCTGGGCGTGATGTGCATTTATGTAATCCCAGCTACTCGGGAGGCTGAGGCAGAAGAATTGTTTGAACCCGGCAGGCAGGGGCTGGAGTGAACCAAGATCGGACTGAACCAAGATCACGCCACTGCAATGTAGCCTGGGCAACAGAGAGAGGCCCTCTCTCAAAAAAATAAAAATAAAAAAAATTTAAAATGCTGAATGTGGGGACTGCCAGCATTCAATTATCGATGAAGTAAAAGAACACCATTATTTAGTGTGAACCTACCCATGCTGAATTTCAATATTTCAAATATAAGGATAATGTCTCACATTACAAGAGTATATAAGGAAAATTAAATAATTTCGACCCTTTTGTGTGTGTGTGTGTGAGACCTGATCTCGCTCTGTTGGAACCGAACTCTTGATTCCCTCCTGGGCAGGGGTCGCCGCGAAGGATCACCGACACGAGGTTCACAGCAGAGAGTTATTTATTACTAGCGCGCTAGGGTCCCAAGCTCTAAGTTGGCCCTGGGACCCCGACTGCTTGTTACAGGCTGTTTATATAGGCAAACACAAGTTCAAACACAGTTTATGGCGCGAAATTCAAACAAAGCTTAAGGCGTAAAATGATTGGGTCTAGCTATAGCCTGAGCAAGGGGTCTTGGTTTAATTGGTTAGAGCAGGACCTTATGAGGTTCTTTCCTGGAGTTGTTGATTCCGGGAACTTCGAGGCAGGGTGAGACCCCTGGAATTGGCAGGGTGGGACCTCATGAGGTTGTTTCCTGGAATTGGCAGGGTGGGACCCTATCAGGGTGGGACCCTATCGAGGCAGGGTGGGACCCTATCTAGGGCCACCTGGTGCTAACTTTTTAGGTTTTGTGAGGCCTAGTTTCAGCTCTATTGCCCAGGCTGGAGTGCAGTAGTGTGATCATGGCTCACTGCAGCCTCAACTTCCCAGGCTCAGGTGATTTTCCCACCTCAGCCTCCCAGCTAACTGGGACCACAGGCATGCGCCACCACGCCTGGCTAACTTTTCTATATTTTTGTAGAGATGGGGTCTCTCCATGTTGCCCAGGCTGGTCTCAAACTCCTGGGCTCAAGCAATCCTCCCACCTCAGCTTCCCAAAGCGCTGGGATTACAGGCATAAGCCACCGTGTGCGGCCAGTTTTGATACTTTTAAGCCACAGTTTGTGAGCTACAAATTTCACATTCACATGTACTAAAGCTGAACAGTGTGTCCAGGACAAGTACTTCTGTGTGATCCATCTACTATAGCCTTATTTATCCTTTGTGTCTCTTTTAACCCAAAGATCACCAAGCTTTTTTTTTAAATAAAGGGTCAAATAGTAACGATCTGAGGCCTTATAGGCCATATTTCACAACTACTCAACTCTGCTATGGTACCAAGAAAGCACAGCTATAGATAACACGTACACAAAGGAGTATGGCTGTGTTCCAATAAAACTTTATTTACAGAAACAGGCCCACAGGCTATGATTTGCTGACCCCTATTCTAGTTCTCAGAGTGCCAGAAAGGAGGAGTGAAGCAGAGACACACTTAAGACACTCCTATAAGAATACAGCAGGAATAAGCAAAGAGATCTAGTTGATCCAAATGTATCCACCAGGCCGAGCCGATTATACCCAGGAATATTCTTGTAAGACAAAAACCAAGTCTAGAGGTATTAGGCTGGTGCAAAAGTAATTGCTGTTTTTGCCACTGAAAGTAATGAAAAAACTGCAATTACTTCTGCACCAATCTAATACCAGGGAGGCATCATTTCTCAACAACCACAACTCTCAAGACGCGAGGGCCTCTCCTTCACAGAAGCAACGACATTCCATCATGTAGTTTGTCCCCTGAACTGCATGTCCACTGGAGGTTCTTTTTTTTTTCAGACGGAGTCTCCCTCTGTCGCCCAGGCTGGAGTGCAGTGGCGCCATCTCAGCTCACTGCAAGCTCCGCCTCCCGGGTTCACGCCATTCTCCTGCCTCAGCTTCCTGAGTAGCTGGGACTACAGGCGCCGCCACCTCGCCCGGCTAGTTTTTTTGTATTTTTAGTAGAGACCGGGTTTCACCGTGTTAGCCAGGATGGTCTCGATCTCCTGACCTCATGATCTGCTGGCCTCGGCCTCCCAAAGTGCTGGGATTACCGGTGTGAGCCACAGTGCCCGGCCCCCTAGAGGTTCTCTAGTGACCTCTCCAAACTGCCTGCCTAAAAACACTTTTTTTTTTTTTTTTTTTTTTGAGACCAAGTCTCACTCTATTGCCCAGGCTAGAGTGCAGTGACGCAATCTTGGCTCACTGCAACCTCCACCTCCCAAGTTCAAGCCACTCTCCTGCCTCAGCCTCCCAAGTAGCTGGGATTACAGGCACCTGCCACCACGCCCATCTAATTTTTCTATTTGGAGTAGAGACAGGGTTTCACCATGTTGGCCAGGTTGGTCTCAAACTCCTGACATCAGGTGATCCACCCACCTCGGTCTCCCAAAGTGCTGGGATTATAGGGGCATGAGCCACCACTCTGGGCCAGCCTGCCTCTTCTTGTGTCTAGCAAAACACCAGGGCTGGGGATGCAGGCTGTGGTCACCAATTCAAATGAGGTAACTGGTCTACCAGGGAATTACCCTACCCAGGAACTAATCAATTACTCAATGAGCGCTCAGACGATAAGCCTTTGCACTCCAGCTTTGAACTCCTACCTGCTGAAGGGCCAAGAAGAGCCCAGGGAGCCCAGAGCAGCCGTGATCAACCACTGTCACTTCACAAACCCCAAATACAAGGGTTCTTGCCTCTCCTGGACACATCTTCCCCTCATACCTTACAATCTGCCCAGAGCAAATTCCCTGCCAATTCGACCCTCAAAGGGTTCCAGAATCTGCCTCATCTCCACCACCAGCAGCCCATCGCCAGTACCGGCTACACTGCCAGCACCCTCATCACTGTCACCTCCTAACTGGTCTCCCTGACTTTGCTCTTGCCTCATTTCCAACAGAATAGCATCATGTTAAAAAGGAAGTAAGAGGCCGGGCACAGTGGCTCACGCCTGTAATCCCAGCACTTTGGGAGGCTGAGGCAGACGGATCACTTGAGGTAACAAGTTCAAGACCAGCTTGGCCAACGTGACGAGACCCCGTCTGTACTAAAAATACAAAAATTAGCCAGGCATTGTAGCAGGCACCTGTAATCCCAGCTACTCAGGAGGCCAAGGCAGGGGAATGGCTTGAACCTGGGAGGTGGAGGTTGCAGTGAGCCAAGATAGTGCTACTGCACTCCAGCAACAGAGTAAGGCTCTGTCTCCAAAAAAAAAAAAAAAAAAAGAACGGGGTGAAAATCAACAAACAGCAGGCACAGATTTGGGGCTAGATAATAGACAAGTGAAAAAGCAAATGTATTCACGTACCCTTGATGCCCCTAGAAAGTCCTTCAAAGCACGTGACAGGGCGTATATGAGAGTGTAAACTGTTCACCATATGATGGTCAGGCTTCTGAAGCTGTTTACATCTGGAACTCGATCATCAACCTGGAAGGTAAGAAAAACAAACAAACAAAAAAAACTTCTGAGTGACAAACAGCTTCCACAAAGCCCATCCATTTTATTCCATAGAAGAAAAAGAAATGCGTCATTTATAAAACTCTACCAGAGGAAGCAACAGCCATTGCTAATAGCAGAGGAAAGAAACAAAGGCCTTAAAATTAGAAGCAGAGGAGCAGAACCATCCACGACCTTGAAACAAAGATGGAGTCCACACAGAGTCAACCCCAGTGCATCACCCTAACAGCCTTCCACAGTAACAATAATCCCAGGTCGGCAACACAGTTTCAAACCAGGCTCAGAATCCAGTTCAAGGAAACAAGATGAGTAATACATTTGTATTTTATTTTTATTTTTATTTTCTTAAGATGGTTAAAATTGGGCCAGGCGCAGTGGTTCATACCCTCAGTCCCAGCACTTTGAGAGGCTGAGGCTGACAGATTGCTTGACCCCAGGAGTTCAAGACCAGTCTCGGCAACACGTCAAAACACTGTCTCTTCAAAAGATAAAAAATACAGGCTGGGCACGGTGGCTCACGCCTGTAATCCCAGCACTTTGGAAGGCTGAGGTGGGTGGATTACTTGAGGTCAGGAGTTCAAGACCAGCCTGGCCAACATGGTGAAACCCTGTCTCTACCAAAGATAAAAAAAATTAGCCAGGCATGGTGGCGTGCACCTGTAATCCCAGCTACTTGGGAGGCTGAGGCAGGAGACTCCCTTGACTCGGGAGGCAGGGGTTGCAGTGAGCCAAGATCGAGTCACTACACTCCAGCCTGGGTGATAGAGCAAGATTTCGTCTCGAAAACAAAACAAAAAAATGGCCAGATGCGGTGGCTCACGCCTGTAATCCCAGCACTTTGAGAGGCTGAGACATGAGAACTGATTGAACCCAGGAGGCGGAGGTTGCAATGAGTTGAGACAGCACCACCGCACTCCAGCTTGGGGGACAGTGAGACTGCCTAAAAAAATAAAAATAAATTTAAAAATAAAAATGAAAAAAATCAGCCTGGCACGGTGGTGTGCACCTGTAGTTCCAGCTACTAGAAAGGCTGAGGTGGGAGGATTCCCTCAACCTGGGAGGTCAAGGCTGCAGTGAACCATGACTGTGTGATTGCACCATAGCATTCCAGCCTGGGCAACAGAGTAAGAACCTGTCTCAAAAAAAAAAGGAAAAAGAAAAAGAAAAAAGAAAAAAAGGTTAACATTTTCAAAGCTAATATATTCTTGTTTTATTATTTTTATTTATTTATTTATTTATTTATTTATTTATTTACTTTTAAGTGCAGCGTGCAGTGGCATGATCTGTAGCCTCGAACTCTAGCACTCAAACGATCCTCCCGAGTAGCTGGGACTACAGGCGTGTGCCACTATACTTACTTAAAAGCTAACATATTCTCTTAATAAGGGAGGGAACAGGTTTCAAAGAAAGACAGAATTAAGATGAAGGAATAAAAGTTGAGGCAGATGTCAGGCTTGAGACCAAGGCAGGGCTTCTTAACCATGAGAACCAGCCTGTAAGCGTGGTGACTGGGCCCCTGGCAGTGAGCAGTGATCCTCTTACAGGTCTTGATATTAGGTGAGGTTGAACTAGAGGTCTGAGGATCCCAATCAATTCCAAGGTTTTATGATGGGTCACGTCAAAGCAAAAAATTATTCTGACACTTTTTACACATGGTAAGGCAGACTTTATTTAGGATTACTACAACAGGTGTCAAGGTCGTAGCAACAGGGAGAAAGAGTGGGCTCAATTCCAAATACAGCAAAGACGTCTGGAGATCTGTAGCCAATGAGCAGGGGGAGGCGTCCGTGGAGGGGAAATTACTAAGAAGAGACATTAAAGTCACGGGGAGTCTTGCTAAATCAACTTAACAGGATTCCTGCTGAAGGCAGTTTGACTTAGACAACAAGGATAGGAACTAGGAACTTGATCAGGTGTGATCAGACATCCGGAATAGAAGATATCTCTCTAAACTCATCTAGCAGCTCTCTAACTTTAGCAGGATTCTTGCTAAAACTAGCTGGGAAAGCCTGGAAGGTGGGGGTGGGCTAAAGGCCTAGCTGAGAAGGGGGCTCAGAGAAGCCGGATTCAAGTTTGGTCAAGGAGCAAGTCTTCATCCGTAATAGTAACTCCAGGGACAAACAGAGTTCCTGATACCTCGAGGTGGTGCCCAAGGCAATAGGGAAGTACTAGGCAGAGCAAAGAGCAGAATCCAGACGTCCCAGCTGTCCCAGCCCCAAGCTCAGCGGGGTGAGTTATAGCTGGTGCCCCGTAATACCTGACACTGCATAACACCTTCTAGTTTCTCCATTTCTTCCCAAGTATAATTATAATTATTGCGCTTTTTTGCAAAATCTAGAAATGGCCGTTTCTAAACATCAAGCTACCATACAATAAGAGGAAACTACCTTTGCACATAATGCCGTGTGAGCAATTTACATACAATTCCCTGTGATACCGAGGCAGATTGATTCATCATCGTGAAGATAATGATGCTTTTCAAAGTGGCCTTGTAATGACAAGCATACAAATAAAATAGGCCAAAAAAAACCCTGAAACTAAAAGACTGAATTTAAAAGCCTCTGGCAAAAACCAGGAAGCCTGCGATCACTAACAGAATTACTAAATTACCCTAGCAAAGTTAAACAAAGTTCCATGATCCCCAAATCCAAAGGAAAGCATTTAAAGCTGACCCCAGCCTGGTCAACACAGCAAGACCCCATCTCCACAAAAACTTCTTTTAAAGATTAAGTGGGTGTGGTGGCACACACCTGTTGCCCTGGCTACTTCAGAGGCAGAGGCAAGAGGATCATTTGAGTCCAAGAGTTCCAGGCTGCAATGAACTACGTTCACAACACTGCACTCCAGCCTGAGTGGCAGAGTGAGACTCCCTGTTTCTTAAAAAATAAAAATAAGACCGGGCGCCGTGGCTCACGCCTGTAATCCCAGCACTTTGGGAGGCCGAGGCAGGCGGGTAACGAGGTCAGGAGTTAGAGACCAGCCTAGCCAACATGGTGAAACCCTGTCTCTAATAACAATACAAAAATTAGCTGGGCGTGGCGGCACACGCCTATAATCCCCGCTACTGGGGAGGCTGAGGCCGAAGAAGCGCTTGAACCCAGGAGGCAGAGGTTGCAGTGACACGAGATCGTGCCACAGCACTCCAGCTTGGGCAACAGAGTGAGGCTCCATCTCAAAAAATAAATAAATAAATAAATAAATAAATAAATAAATAAATAATAAAATTAGCCAGGTGTGGTGGCATGCCTTTAGTCCTAGCTACTTGAGACGCTGATGTGGGAGGACTGCTCGAGCTCAGGGTTCAAGGTTACAGAATATCTATTTCTAAAATCATAATAAAAGTAAAAATAGGGCAGGTGCGGTGGCTCAGGCCTATAATCCTAGTACTTGAGGAGGCCAAGGCAGGTGAATCACCTGTGGCAGGAGTTCGAGACCAGCCTGGCCAACATGGTGAAACCCCGTCTATACTAAAAATAGGAAAATTAGCTGGATGTGGTGGTGGGCACCTGTAATCCCAGCTACTCAGGAGACTGAGGCAGGAGAACTGCTTGAACCTGGGAGGTGGAGGTTGCAGTGAGTCGAGATCACACCATTGCACTCCACCCTGGGCGACAAGAGCAAAACTCTTTAAAAAAAAAAAAAGTAGAAATAAATAAAGATGATACAACTGCCTTCCTTGATCTCAAAAGTGCGATCTACTTGCTGGGCAGAAGTTATTTAAGAATCCAGAAGGCTTGGCACACATGGTGGCTCACGCATGTAATCCCAGCACTTTGGGAGGCCAAGTCAGGCGGATCACTGGAGGTCAGGAGTTCAAGACTAGCCTGGCCAACATGGTGAAACCCCGTCTCCACTCAAAAAATAGAAAAAAAACTAGCCGGGCGTGGTGGTGCATGCCTGTAATCCCAGCTACTTGGGAGGCTGAGGCAAGAGAATCGCTTGAACCCAGAAGGCGGAGGTTTCAGTGAGCCAAGATCACACCACTGCACTCCAGCCTAGACAACAGAGTGAGACTATCTCAAAAAAAAAAAAAAAAGGCCAGGCGCGGTGGCTCATGCCTGTAATCCCAGCACTTTGGGAGGCCAAGGCAGGTGGATCACGAGGTCAGGAGATGGAGACCATCCTGGCTAACACGGTGAAACCTTGTCTCTACTGAAAATACAAAAACAAAATTAGCCGGGCGTGGTGGCGGGTGCCTGTAGTCCCAGCTACTCGGGAGGCTGAAGCAGGAGAATGATGAGAACTCGGTAGGCGCCACTGCACTCCAGCCTGTGTGACAGAGCGAAACTCTGTCTCAAAAAAAAAAAAAAAGAACCTAGAAGGGCGATGTGCTAAATACTCTCGGGTTGCCCTTCAGGTGACGTTCCCTCTTTTTCCCCTGGGATCTGTGCCTGAGAGGCTGCCCTTCCTCACCTTCTGGCCCTGGCGAGGCACCCAGGGCAGGAATGAGGGTGGGAGGAGGGTCAAGACAGTAGGAGTACTGACACCCTGCTTCCTCCCCACAGCAGCACCTGGAGGTCTCTTCATCACAAGTCCCTGTTTCTCTCAGGCTTCAGTTCTAGGGAACAAAGGGGCTTCCTCCTGCTGCCCCAGGGGCCCCAATCCCTGTCTTTTTTGAGACAGGGTCTCATTCTGTCACCTAGGCTGGAGTACAGTGGCACGAACATAGTTCACTGCAGTCTTGAACTCCTGTGCTGAGCTTACATGATCTTGCCCCTCAGCCTCCCAAGTAGCTGGGACTAAAGGCACACACCACCACACCATACCTGGCTAATCTGGGCAGCAGCGGGGGGGATTGGTAGAGACAAGGTCTCATTATGTTGCCCAGGCTGGTCTCGAACTCCTGGGCTCAAGCAATCCTCCTGCCTCAGACTCCCAAAGTGCTAAGCTTAGAGGTATGAGCCACCGCACCCAGCCGGTCTACTTTTCTTAACTCTGTGAAAACACCGTCTCTCGTGACTCTCTTCTGTCACCTGTGACTGTGCCATATTTTCCTGCCAAGCCTCTGACTGACAACAGTAGAAGAAGAGGGGCAGAGAACTTCAAATTCGATTTTCTATCTTTGCCCTCAATGGAGAGGGAAGAAACAGAGAATCTGATTTTTAAGCTAGATTTTCAGGCATGGGTAGGGGGTAGGTGTGGAGCACTGTCTGGGGAGCCTCCAAGTGTAAGAGTGTCAGTGAAAACCTTGAATTTTTTTTTTTTTTTTTTGAGACAGAGTCTGGCTCTGTCACTCAGGTTGGAGTGCACTGGCACGCTCAGTTCACTGCAACCCCTGCCTCACGTGTTCAAGTGATTCTCCTGCCTCAGCCTACCAAGTAGCTTAGATTACAGACATGAGTCACCACGCCTGGCTAAAACCTCGAATTTTCTACACAAAATTGTGTGTATGTATGTGTGCATTTTTCTGAAAAGAGAAATCCAGAAAGGAAAAGGTCAAAATGTTTCTATATCCTCAAAAGGTGACCAAAAATTTTAAGAGACAATGCTGCCAGAAAAACTACGTAGAAACAGCCACTGTCTCCCCAGGAGAAGAAAGAGGAACTGGTACGTGGCGGGTACCCAGGTCAGCTCCATGAGCAGGAATGCCACCTCTCCCCCTGCCAAGGGGTGCTGGGCTGGAGGAAGGACCAGCACCACCCCCCAACCTCGGCCACCGCCCACCCCGGAGGGGGCGGCTGGGATGGTGCATTCCTGCAAATCTCTCACAGCTCCCTCTCAACACTCAGTGACATTTGCAAAGCTCATCAGCCCAGCAGGTGTTGGATGCACAAGCAACAGCAAAAACAGTTCCCCGGCTGGGGAAAATCTCATCGTGTTGTTCTGAAAACCTCCAGGCTGCTGAGAGCCTCCAGGCAGCAAACCAGGAGGGAAAAAAACACTCAGGAGACAACAGAACAGCAGAGTGGACCACACACGAAATGCCCAGGTGGGCACAACGAAGCCCGGAGCTGTCTGCAGATTCCTGCCCCAGGTGGGGAGTAGTCAGCCCTTCTGGAGCCCATATCCGCCCCTCGGGAGCTGTGCTGGGAGGATCAGCAGCTCCTCCCACTAGGCTCGGTTCCCCCTTTACCACACAGACACAATCATTCAGAATGAACCTCATAGGGCTGTTGTGGTATAAAGTAGAAAATGTGCTTTGTATGTCAGCAAGACCCAGGAAATGCCTTCAGAAGTGTGTTAGGATAAGTATCAAAGTTCTTCTGTTTTCTTCCTTGCAGGGGTGATCATGGGTACAAACAAACAGCAGGTGACAAGGGAAGTTGATGGAATCAACTTCCCAGTTCCACAGGGCCCTTGCCCAAAGGCAGTGGCAAGGGCTAGGTGAGGTGGCTCAAGCCTGTAATCCCGGCACTTTGGGAGGCTGAGACAGGCGGATCACCTGAGGTTGGGAGTTAAGAGACCAGCCTGACCAACATGGAGAAACCCCATCTCTACTAAAAATACAAAATTAGCCAGGCATGGTGGCACTTGCCTGTAATCCCAGCTACTCAGGAGGCTGAGGCAGGAGAATCGCTTGAACCCGGGAGGCGGAGGTTGCAGTGAGCCAAGATCGCGTCATTGCACTCCAGCCTGGGCAACAAGAGCGAAACTCCGTCTCAAATAACAATAATAATTAATTAATTAATAGAGGGAGTGGCAAGCCAGCAGGCAATAATTAATTAATTAATAGAGGGAGTGGCAAGCCAGCAGGCAATGCCACCTGAGAGGGGCGGGAGTCTTGGGTCCACAGGGAGCCCTACGATGGTCTCCACCTCCCATGCCGCGGTCCCTTTTCCTGCTGCGCCAGTGTCCTCAGCTCAGAGGCACAGAGCTGCTGTGGTTAAGAGCCTGGATGGGGAGCCTTAGTGGATGCTGGGTCTTGCCATGAACTGACTGGATGGCCATGGGCAAGTTATATCATCTCTCCGTGACTTAGTCTCCTCATCTATAAATCAGGATGATCATAATCACAGTGCTGTTTCTGTGAGGTATAAATAAATTCAAACACAGTTCTCAGAACAGTGTCTGCGCTGGGCTTGATGGCTCACACTTGGAATCCCAGCACTTTGGGAGGCTGAGGCGGGCAGATCACTTCAAGTCAGGAGTTCGAGACCAGCCTGGCCAACATGGCGAAACCCCATCTCTACTGAAAATACAAAAATTAGCAGGGCATGGTAGCACACGCCTATAATCCCAGCTACTCGGGAGGCTGAGACAGGAGAATAGCTTGATCCCAGGGGGCAGAGGTTTCAGTGAGCCGAGACCATGCCACTGCACTGCAGCCTGAGCAACAGAGCAAGACTCTGTCCAAAAATAAATAAATAAATAAAAACAGCGTCTGGTGTGCAGCAATAACTCAATAGATGCTGGCTGTCATATGTCCCGCATGTTTCAGTGAGTTTTCGAGGACCATTTAACAAAGAGGCCTCTGTGCTCCAGACACTGGCACCACCAGCCCATGAGCCTACTACCACATGGCCTTTATCCTAAGATGGGTTTCGTAACTTAATGTTCGTACAATTACAATAGACATGCACGTTTAACATAGATTTTCTCATCTATTAAATGGGAATAATAACAGCATCTAGCTAACAAGATTGGTGGAGGATTAAGGATTAATATATGCAGAATGCTTCGAACAGAGCTTGGCACGGCGTACTTATCAGAAATTGTCCTCTGCAGTTATTTTCACCGTCATTATAGTAATTGATCTGACCTGCTGCGGGCCTTCCCACTGCAATCAAATGTGGAAATTCTTCCTCATCCCTCGCTCAATCCAGGCATCACTTGACCCTGGTATCAAAGATGCATGGTCTGGGGCTGGCAAGCGAATGGCCTCGGTAAACAGAAAGATGCTGTGGAGTTTCAGGCATTTTCTGTGGTTTTCCCATTCTGTTGGCTTCCAAGAATTACTCACTTACAAAAAGAACATGGCGGCCGGGCGCGGTGGCTCACACCTGTAATCCCAGCACTTTGGGAGGCCAAGGCAGGCGGATCATGAGGTCAGGAGATCAAAACCATCCTGGCTAACATGGTGAAACTCCATCTCTACTAAAATACAAAAAATTAGCGGGGCCTGGTGGCAGGCGCCTGTGGTCCCAGCTACTCTGGAGGCTGAGGCAGGAGAACGGCGTGAACCCGGGAGGCGGAGCTTGCAGTGAGCCAAGATAGCGCCACTGCACTCCAGCCTGGGTGACAGAGCTAGACTGCGTCTCAAAAAAAAAAAAACCAACATGGCTTAGAAATTGCTGAGCTGCATATTAGATGCAGGTTGATTTAAGGTTGTTTTTTTTTTTTTTGCCCTTGGGAGTAATTTTCAGGTCAGTATGTTGGCTTCTTGGTGGCCCCTGGAGCACAGCTGGCCTCCCGTCAGTCTGAGGGACTCATGGAAAATAAACCTTTAGCAGAGGCACACAAGGAAAACAATCAGAAGTGGAGAGAAAAAGTAGCAGGAAAGGGGTCCCAGTATAGTCAAAGATCATTGAGTGAGCCAGGAATTGAGACAATCACTAAATCAGTGGCCTCCACTGTCCATAACAAAGTCTGAAATAAGTTCCATCAAATCACTATTTTCCCTTCCTCTGTCACCTTAGCTGGTGCCTTGCTGTACTGGAGACTTGAAGAATCATTAGTCTGTTCTTGCATTGCTATAAAAAAAACACCTGAGATGGGTAACTTATAAAGAAAAGAGGTTTATTTGGTTCACGGTCCCGCAGGCTGCATAAGAAGCATGGCACCAGTATCTGTTTCTGGTGAGGCCTCAAGAAGCTTCCACTCGCGGCAGAGACCAACGGGGAGCAGACATGTCACAAGGCGAGAGAGAGCGCAAGAGAGAGGAGGTGCCAAGCTCGTCAAACAATCAGCTCTCCCGTGAACTAACGGAGAGCTCACTCATCACCATGGAGATGGCACCAAGCCATTTATGAGGGATCCACTCCATGACCCAAACACCTCCAACCAGGCCCCACCTTCAATACTGGAGATCACATTTCAACATGAGATTTGGAGGGAACAAGTATCCAAATCTTATCAGAGAATATTAAACCAGTAAGGATATAGTCAATGAAAGGTAGAATCCTAAAAGCACAGACTCTGGGTCAGATCACCTGGATTCAAATCTTGGTTCCCTCAACATTTAGCCATGCGACCTTGGTCCAGCCCCAGGCACTCTGTGCCTCAGTTTCCTCATCTGTAAGATAAGGATGGCAGCAGCTAACAAGCAAGTGAGGTGTAAATGAATTAATATATATGAAGCTCTTGGAAAAGTGGCAAGAAAACACTTTTGTGTTTTGGAAAACAACAAGCACTTACAAACCTTTAGTCTTTTTTTGTTTTGTTTTGAGGCGGAATTTTGCTCTTGTTGCCCAGGCTGAAGTGCAATGATGCAATCTTGGCTCACTGCAACCTCCACCTCCCGGGCTCAAGCAATTCTCCTGCCTCAGCCTCCTGAGTATCTGGGATCATAGGCATGTGCCACCACGCCCGGCTAATTTTGTATTATTGGTAGAGATGGGGTTTACTCAAAGTTGGTCAGGCTGGTCTCAAACTCCCGACCTCAGGTGATCCACCCACCTTGGCCTCCCAAAGTGCTGGGATTACAGGCCACCGCTCCTGGCCAACCTTTAGCCTTTATTATTCTTCAGTTCCTGCGCCCTGGGAGCCCTACAGGGAAAACCTGTTTGGGGTACGGAGGGAACTTTTCCAGCTCCCTGCAGCCAGTGAAATGGGAAGACAATTAGAGACCAACAGAACAGGATTCAAACTGCAGCCGCTCCACACATAAGTTACTGTGAGCTGGTTTATTATTATCATTATTATTATTATTATTATTAGTTTTAGACAAGGTCTTACTCTGTCTCTCAGGCTGGAGTACAGTGGTTTGATCACAGCTCACTGGCGCATCAAGCTCCCCAGGTTCAGGTGATTCTCCCACCTCAGCCCCGCAAGTAGCAGGGACTACAGGTGCACACCATCACATCCAGCTGATTTCTGTATTCCTTTGTGGAGACAGGGTTTCTCCATGTTGCCTGGGCTGGTCTCGAACTCCTGGGCTCAAGTGATCCCCCCTCTCCTCAGCCTCCCAAAGCGTTAGGATGACGGATTACAGGAGTGAGCCACTGCATCTGGCGCTGTGAGCTATTTTAGTTATGAAGTTCTCTGAAACTCATCTTCTTCACCAGCTACATAGGATTTGACCACTTCCTGGAATTGTTGTAAGAAATGAGACTACACCATGTAGGTATTAAATAAATGTTATTTTCTTCATCTCTTCCCCTTCCTTGGGGTGCAAAGGAGGCAATCAAAGCAAACACTACATTCTTGCAACTCTCAGCAAGCATGTCACCTACCCAGATCAAGGCCCCAGGGTGCCCTGAGACATCATGACCAGCTGGAAATAGTGATGTTTTCCTGCCAAGAAACCAAGAATCGGTGCACTTCACCAGGGCACACCCATGTGGCCTGTCCTCCAATGCTGAGACGTCAGCCATTTTCCACCCACGGCCCAGAGAGCAGGAGTCAGGAAAAGCAGAGAAAACAGCGAAACAATCTGGGCCTGGAGTTCTCAGCAAATCCTGATTCTAACCAAAAGTTATGGGAACAACTTGACAACTACTTCATGAGGTGATGTCCGAATCATTAGCAAGAAAGGCTAGGGCAGGTCATTTTTATATAAACATCTGAAGGATAAAGAGTGTAGACAAATGTCTAAAACAATGCCTAAAACGGCTGCCTACTGCCTGCTTACACAGCTTTTTCCTTCTTTAGACAAATGATAAAACATCAGCACTTCTGAATATAAATCATCTTCAATTAAGACATTTCTGTTGGAAAAGCACTTTTAGCAGGACAAACGAAATATCTGCCACTGTTCTCCAACTTGGGTCTTTCAAGGTTGGCAGGGCGATTTATTTTTGTTGATTAAACAAAATACAAATGGAAAGGGCCTAAAAATTGATTAGCCAATTAAACTCAATGATTCTCAACAATGAAATGTGCATTATTAGCTTTGCCAGAGTTATAAAAACGTCTCCGAGCTTTACTGCCATTTTCACGATTTACACCATCGATATTTGTGCTGACAGAAAGATTAAGTAAGGACTGGCTGATGCAAAATCTGTCTTCTCTTTTGCTGGAACGGAAGGAAGAGAAACGATTAAGGGCTTGGGCCATTTCAGGAAGAACATCTGCACTGCATTGGTAATTCTTGAAAGAATGATCTGGATTGAGCAAGGGAGCTGTTGTCACTCATTTTGTGTGTACTTGTTCTTTAGTAAATTACAGATTCACTAATAGGGGCCAATTTGTTGAGATGACAACAATCATAAATATCCAGATTCTTCATTTTCTCTTCTCGTTTTCCAAGGGGATGAGTGTCCAGACAGGCAGCCAACCAAATGATGGGTGTCAGATGCTTTTGCAAAATCGATCCATGCACAGAGGGGCGCCATGAGCCTATTTCAGTCCAGAACAGTTTTTCTTAATTGCCACCGTGAGGTCAAGATCACAACTGCAATAAATTTACTGACAATAGCCCAAAACCCAGGGCAGTAGAATGCTGATGCTTCCTGGTGGTCAGAGCAGGAATGTTGCTGGCTGCTAAGCGTTTTTAAACTTGATTGTGTATAATTGTTAATCACTGACCCATTCTCCAACCCTTCTGGGCTGGAAGATGTTGCTAGGCAACGAATTTTGCTCTAGATACTTTCTGAAAGCTAGTGAGGCAAAAACCAAGTGTCAACTAAGTAAACACTAACCATTAGAGACAGGTTCAAATAAAAAAGGGATGCCTGGCTTCCTGAGAGCACACCCATCTCATGTCCTTTCTTAATGCAGACACACATTTCCTGCGCTTACAACTCAGCAAATAAGCAATCTCAGGTTGAACTGGGGGAAACTGCCCTTTTGGTAGCTCAATTTGGCAATTCATATGGGTCAACCTAATCAGAGGGAGGTTTCCACAGTCTGTGAAATAGAAGAACTATTTTCCTCCACGAGCGTAATCATAATTGGGCCTTGCATCAATAACACATCACTTACCTAAGGCACATATTTCCTGAAATTCTTTTTTATAAGAAAGAGTTGGGAGAGGCAATCTGCTGGCAAATGCCTGAATAAGAAGTCAGAGTTATTTTCCCATTTTAGACTAACACACTCTGATTTGACCGATTCTTGTACAATATCCACACATTCCCCACCTTTTCAAATATTCAGCGACTCAGGAAAGGGAACTAAATGATTTTTTTTTTTTGAGACGGAATCTCACTTTGTCACCCAGGCTGCGGTGCAGTGGCGCAATCTCGACTCACTGCAACCTCTGCTTCCCAGGTTCAAGCAATTCTCCTGCCTCGGCCTCCCAAGCAGCTGGCATTATAGGTGCACGCCACCATGCCCAGCTGATTTTTGTATTTTTAGTAGAGACAGGGTTTCACTATGTTGGCCAGGCTGGTCTCGAACTCTAAATGCATTTTTCTTAAATTGAGTTCAGGAACCCCAGAGGACATCCTGAAGATGAGGACGGAACTGCCAACTGCATGAAAGAAGTTCATTTAGGAGGAAAGAGGAAGGAAGGCAGCACGTTGGTATCATGGCATGATGCTATTCCCAGGAAGCAAGTGAAGTCTAATGACTTTCCATGTCCCAGGCAGCTGAGAGCCTCACAGTCAAGAAATGCTAAAGAAACAGAAAGGCCCTATGTTAGTTCACAGAATATCTCCAGGAGGTTCTTAGAATGAATTACCATTGGGAGTCCAGAATAACAACCAGCTTAGGCAGTGTGTGCATGCAAGTGATTAACCTCATTAGGAAAGAATTGGTAAAAATTATGAGGTGAAGGGAGAACTCACAGTGACATTTAAGGTTAGATTACTGGCTTTATCGAGCAGGTGTGAACAGCTATGCAATTTTAATTTTTAGCAAGCAAAATGAATTGTTTCTAGGATTATTAACAATTTATAAACTAGACACATATAAACTTTGCATTGGGCAAATGGCAAATTGCCTTAAAAAGACAATAGAAAGTTTATCATCCATTCCCAGATGAGTCCTCTTAAAATAGAACCAAGCTTTGTATTTAGTCTGGATTTGCTTTACTACCTACTTGTAATTAAAAAGTTTAAAAAAATCAATCCATACAGAAACATGTAGAGTTAAAAGTGAACAAATCCTCATTGTCAGTCCCCAGAGGTTAACTTACAATTTGTTTGCCTACTTCTTACGAAAGTCACATCCTAATCCATATCCTGGCGACTGACTTTTTCACTCAACATTATAGCATAGAAACTACTTTTAAATGGAGTCCTCTGGAACATTCAGTATTCACCAGCCAATGTGTCCTTTTTTTCTTTTCTTTTTGTCTCTTTTGTTCAAAATAAAACTTCTTAGTTGGTAAGAATCACCCCCTACCTATGAGTTTACAACAATTTAAAGACCACCAAAACAATGATCAATTATTCATCTTTCCAAAAGGTCCAAAGCACACTGTTAGAAGCCAAAGTGTTTCAGCCCCAAAGATGTGTCAAGGAAATCCAGCCCAACACAAATGGGGTGGAGGCAGCTAGCTGACATCCCAAATGCGTGGCTTCAGTTGGAATCCTAAAGGAAAGATGTCTACATCACCCAAAAAGAGATAAATGAAATCCAGAAACACCGAAGACTCAAGAAATATTAAGAGCCAGCTGCTAAATTAGATTCTGAAACTATGTGCTATGCACTAGGAAAAGAATGTGATTTCTACAAGGACATTTTTAACCACCTGTGAAAGAAATCGTGAGCCTGCTGGGAACAAGCAACTACTGAGACAAGGAACAAAAACAGCTTCATGAGCATTAGGACTGTCACAACTGTGCTCTGCACAACTGAGATTCCACATTGCTTCAACTCGAGAACTGCTAAACCATATTCTTTACTTGAATTCTGGAGAAAATGGTCTTAATAGCTCAATGAACAGAATTTTTAAAAGCCACTTCCCCTCTCTAGACATTAGTTTTCTTGTCTATAAAATGAGAGGACTTGATTTTAAAAACTCTAAAATCTGTAACATCATGTATTCCTGTGATTCTGTTCGGTTATAATTATGTATGTGGATGGATGGATGGATGGATGGATGGATGGATGGATGGATGGATGGAAGGAAGGATGGATGGATGGATGGAAGGCAGAGATCTGCTGGAGTGGGACCGTACAGGCTTGTGACCAATTGTTACAGTTTTAGGAATTTTGTAGACCAGTTGACATCATACTGATAGCTTGAAATTGGCCATGATGGGAAAATTTACACCATAGAAATTGACAAAACACTACAAATCAAGCCTCTTTATTCACCTTGAGAAGCCCATTTACTAATACGCCACTGATGGAAGGGAAAAAGGAAGGGTAAGAAGGGGAGAAGAAAGATAAAGAAACAGTACCTGTAAGTGCCTACAAAGTCCTCCAAGTCGGCTGTTCCCCCGTATCTCCACATTGATACACTTCACATTTTCTCTGCCTGCAACCCTATTCCCCACTGGGATTCCCTGCCTGTTTTGCCTCTTTTAGAAAAGCCATTCCCGGCGTCTGCCCTCCACCTGAGATGCCACTACATGTGCTCTCACAGTTGCAGTGATTACCCGTCTCCAACCTCCTAGGAAATACCTACTACACAGTGCGGCCACTGTCCATTTAGTCGGCCCCGCTAAAGCATCAGCTAATTCTGCACAGCAACTATGCATTTTAGCTCTTGGTGCTTAATGCCCAGCACAAAGACAGACACATGGCCACCATCCAATCAATCGATTTTAAATTAAAGCAATGGTTTTAGCTGCAAGGCAGAGCAAAAACATCTGATGATAAAAGGTTCAGCCTCCAAGAGCAGCACTTCTTCTACCCTGGTCATCACTGGGTAGCAGGAGCTACCCAAGGGCTTAAGCTTTCCCGGTCCACTTTCCCTTACATTGTGGTTTGCCATTAAATCAGTTAACCTACTTTTGTCACAAAGCAGTGCAGTGTGTCACTGGCCCACTTCATTTCTTGGCTACTCAATGGCATCCACATGTCAGTATGAACTGTGTTTTTAAATAAGGAATTAACTGTCTCTGTCCTGGATTTACCCAAGGGAGGCTTGGGGTGCAACCTTGGGTTCTATTGCCTAATACACTAACGTGACTTGGAGCAAACTGCTTAAGCTTTCTCATCCTTAGCTACCCAATCCATTAAATGAAGACATAAGTCTAGAAATAGCATAGACAAGAAAGAAATCACCACACTGCCCCATGCCAGAGTAAAGGCAGGGACACCAGCCAGCCCTGGCCTCCGCAGTGGCTGCAAATGGAGCCACACCCTTCTATCACCTTTGGAAGGCAGGAGGGAAAGCGTCTTAGTCTCCCTGGGCTGCCATAACAAAATAGCAGACTGGGAGATTCAACAACATTCATTCATTCATTCATTCATTCATTTTTGAGACAGAGTAGTCTTACTCTGTTGTCCAGGCTGGAGTACAGTGGCACAATCTTGGCTTACTGCAACCTCCGTCTCCCAGGTTCAGGCAATTCTCCTGCCTCAGCCTTCCAAGCAGCTATAATTACAGGCATGAGCCCCCAGGCCCAACTAATTTTTTTGTATTTTTATTAGAGATGGGGTTTCACCATGTTGGTCAGGCTGGTGTCAAACTGCTGACCTCATATGATCCACCACTTTGGCCTCCCAAAGTGTTGGGATTACAGGCATGAGCCACTGCGCCCGACCAACAGACATTTATTTTCTTACAGTCCTAGACACTGAAGTCCATCATCAGGGTGCTATCTGCATTGGTTTCTGGTGAGGCCTTTCTTCTTGGCTTGTGGACAGCCACCTTCTCTCTGTGTCCTCACATGGCCTCTCCTCTGTACACACAACAATAAGATTTAACCCAGATGCCAAAGGTATAGTCAACACTTCCAAGTTAAGCCATAGCTCCTTGTTGGGGTACCTGTTTCTATCCTACATCATGAACTGCTTTTACTCACACTTCTGACACCAAATGTGTGGGGTTTTTCCTTCCACTGACCAATGCTCCAACTCTCTGGACGCCAACTGGAGGTCCTACAATTCAATTCAAGACTGTCGCTAACTACCCACAGCTAGCAGAGAACCTACAAGTTAAGGGCTCAGTCCCACAAGATTGCCCCCATTTCAGATACCAGCTACAAATGGAGTGCCCACACTTCAGCTTAACCAACTACAAATTCTGGAGTTCCCATGACCCTCTCCCCAGGCTCAATAATTTGCTAGAATGGCTTGCAGAACTCAGGAAAACATCTGACTTACTATTACTGGTTTATGATCAAGGACACAACTCAGAAGTAGCCAAATGTTAGAGATGCACAGGACAAGGTGTGGGGAAGGGCACTCAGCTCCCATGCCCTCTCTGGGCACACCACCTCACAGGACCAACATGTGTCCACCAACTCAGAAGCTCTCTGAATTCTGTTGTTTAGAGATCTTACGGCATGAGTGAGTAAATCATTGGCCATTGATGATTCATTCAATCTCTCACCCCTCTCTCCTCTCCCTAAAGAGAGGATGGAGCTGAAAGTTTCAACCCTCTAATCACATGGTTTGGTCTTTCTGGAGACCAGCCCTCAGCCCGAAGCTATCAAGAGGTCCCCAGTGTACAAAAGAAAGACATTCTACCACTCCAGAGATTCCAAGCATTTGGAGAACTGTGTGCCAGGAACTGGGAAAAAGTGTATGTGCGTGTGTGTATACATATGTACATATATACACACATATGTATTTATATACATATATACACATATGTATTTACATACACATATATACACATATGTATATTTTTTTCTTACCATAACAATCATCCTTTTTTTTTTTCTTTTTTTTTTTGAGATGGAATCTTACTCTGTCACCCAATCTGGAATGCAATGGCGCCATCTCGGCTCACTGCAACCTCCATCTCCTGGGTTCAAGTGATTCTCCTGCCTCAGTCTCCCAAGTAGCTGGGATTACAGGCTCCTGCCACCATGCCCAGCTAATTTTTGCACTTTTAGTAGAGACAGGGTTTCACCACATTGTCCAGGCTGGTCTCGAACTCCTGACCTCAGGTGATTCACCCACCTCGGCCTCCCAAAGGGCTGTGATTACAGGTGCACACCCAGCCCATCGCACCCATCTTAACCAGAAATTCTGCCTTGCACACCAACCTAAAGATGGTACCCTCTTGTCACCTAGGCTAAATCAGCCTGGCATGAGGGAATCAAGAAAGGGCTTATTTTCTGGCTCTGAGGCAGTACCAGTTTGTTTTGTTTCTGTCTGGTGATGGCTTCTGGTGGGAGGTTGGAGGAGAGAGAGCAGAGTGGGAGCCCAGAAGCACAACAGAAGGGTGATGCAATATGCAAGCTGACGCTCAGGACACGCCCACCTGCCTGCCCATGTGCATCTGGTAAAGTGAATTTGAAGCTTGCCAGTCCTCAGCTGAACCAGAAGCACCCCCAGTCAAGGCCAACGTAACACTGAAAATAGCGTGGAAGCCCTTGGCAGTGACCCAGAGCAATATAAGAGATTATAAGAAGAACAGATACCATTTACTGAGTAGCTACTGTGCCAGGCCCTGGGCACTGTGTGTATATAATCATTGTCAAACTGGTAATGAAAGTGTTCTGCCCATTTTACAGATGAGGATACAGAGGCTCAAATACTAGGTGACTGCCCCAGGCCACACAGCCAGTAAAAGAAGGACACAAACCCAAGTGTATCTGGCTGCAAAGGCCATGGTTTTGGCATCACACCATGGCGGGCTGTCTCTGGCTCCTTCCATGAAGTCCTCAGATTGATGTTTAGAAAGAAGGAGATATTTTATAAACATAAGCAAACATAAGTAGGCCAAAACTAACAGGACTTGCAGCAAATGGTGCTGCAGTCCCCACCACCATGGGATCAAGCACCCTCCCACTCCTTTGTTTTATGAAATCTGAGGTCTTGAAAAGACACATACGCACTGCACCCCACGCTTCAACCCGAGAGATTCAGTGTGTAAAAGACAGAGTGGGTCTTGTGCCAAGAAGTTGGAGCCAGTTTATTTTAGTCTCAATGTTAAGACAGCCAGCACCAGGTTGAGGCTGAGAAATGCTCCTTCTAATTAAAACTTTATTTTCAAACACATGTCACAGTTTCGACATGGTGAGACTCATTTTTTGCTATGTGGATTTCTAAGAGTAGAAGCAGCTGCTTCTACTGACAGTCTCTTCCATTCATTTCGGGACAACCAGAGGATCCCAAGGGGCCAAGATTGGTTTTATATGCAGGGCAGGAGCAATGTGAGCTCTGCGAGCACTCAAGATACCTACAAAATCAAGAAAAATGAGACTATCATCAATCTAGTTGATATCGCAAGAGGCACTGCTTCATGACAGAGTCCATGCATCCAGTTGAGGAAAAGCCTGACAAATCTGCACATAGGACCACAGACAATGTCCCTTGTCCCCATCTGGTAGGGTCCAATATGAGGAACACCCAAGCAGATCTGAGGCAACCTTGGAAAAAGGGAGTGAACCAGGGCATCATGGAACCCTGGTCATTGCCGGAAAAGGAGTCAGAAAATCCACTGCCATAGGCTGAAAGGTTAGGTCCCCTGCAGAACTCACACTTTCAAATCCTCACCTGAAATGTGATGGCCTTTGAAAGGTGATCAGCCATAAGGTGCAATCCTCATGTATGGGATTAGTGCTTTTATAAAAGAGACCCCAAAGAACTCCCTCACCCTTCTACCACGTGAGAACACGGCAAAAGTTGGCTGTCTATAAGCCAGGAAGCCAGCCCTCACCAGACACAAATCTGCTGGCTCCCTGATCCTGGACTTCCCAGCCACCAGAACTGTGTTGTTTATATGCCACCCAGTCTATGGTATTCTGTGACAGCAACCCAAACAGATGAAGACACCCACTAAGAACACTGTACCCCAACTGCCTGTCACTTAGAGTGTCCCCCACAGGACTCCACAAAGAGGCTTCCGGGGTGGGGACTGCGTGGGCTTTGCTCCCTGGTCCATCTGCAGGCACATACCCGCAGGTATGAGCTCGATACGTCAACACCTGCTGGTTGAACTAGTACCGTGGAGCTAGCACTGTGGGTGGCCTCCAAACCCAGCTTGCCTCTGCCTCCAGGGCAGGGACATTACTTAAACAGCAGCTCTTAACCAATGTGAAAATCAGGAAGAAACACACAAAGAAAGGACTGAGGAAGCCTGAAAGAGCAAACTACTATGGGTTTCAAATCTTTTGCCCACCACTTTCTAGTAGTAAACCTACTCAAGGCCGAGCTATTAAAGCAGACCCCAAAGTCCACAGCACTGTGCGTCCTATAATCTCAGTATCCTGCTCATCCAGGAAGGGGGGCCTGATAGACTTTTTAGGACCCTGACCCCAGGCATAGCCATCTTCACGTTCTGAGGCTCCCCTAGTACAGCCAGTGCTATCACCTAAATGTTTGTGCCCCACCTCTCCAAATTCCTATCTCCCTGAAATCCTAGCCCCCTAGGTGATGGTATCAGGAGGTGGAGCCTTTCGGAGGTGACTGGGTAGGAGGGCAAAGCCCCTGTGAATGGGATTAGTGCCCTTATAAAAGAGGCCTCAGAGTACTAGCCAGTCCCTTCCACCATGTGAGGACTCAGTGAGAAGACAGTCTTCTATGAACCAGGAAGCAGGTCTTCACCAGACACCAAATCTGCCAGTGCCTTGATCTTGGACTTTCCAGCCTCCAGAACCATGAGCCATAAACTCCTGCTCTTTATAAATTACCCAGTTGTGAATAATTTCTATTCTTTCAGGGCAGCAAAACACAGACTAAGACAAGCACCAGTCGTAGCATTAACACATCCACACAGGAACAGAGACTGAAGAGCAAGTCTAGAGCACCACGCTGTCTTCCCACAAACCAGGGCACGCCTCACTCCATGGCTCGCACACATTCCAACTGGTCCCCAGAAAGGAGCCCCAGGGGCTTCTCAGGCATGGGCTATTCTCACCCTCACATCTTACAATGGAGAACATAAAATGACTCTGACACCAAGAGGTGGCACTACTCGGGGGACAATTTATAACTCACTGCAGCATTTTCTAGGAGCCTATAAAATTCCCGTGCTAATCCCAAGACAAAAAAATGAAAACATTTAATGCACTGTTGCATGAGAGTGTGGAGAGACGAGACAGACAGAAAGCAAAACACAAACTCTGGGATAACAGATCAAAATTCAGACCTGGAATCTCCAACACCTAATGACCATATTCTCTCTGCTGGACTCCAGTAGCCACCATTGTGTCAGGAACCTCAATAAGCTCTCACATCCTCAGAGACAGCCTACCCTCCAGAGACAGCCCACTCCTGAAGGGAGTGGCTTGCACAGCTTGTGTCCCAGGGAAGCAGCAAGGTGCCAACAATTCCAACACTACCACCACCAACAGCCACTGGGTACCAACCAGGGCCGGATACTGGTCTAAGCCCCCACGTGTATGAGCACGCTGAAGACTCACACCTGCCTGAGAGGTATGTGCTACTAAAGTCCCTACTCTGTAGAAGAGGAAACCCAGGCACAAAGAGACTGAGTCCTCTTTACAAGGTCACGGTCCAGCTGCAGAACCTTTCCTCTTAGCTCTACACCCCGCCTAACCACATGTTCGCAGGGCCTGGTTCTCTGATTCCCTGATTCCGAGCAACTGTCTTCACATACACGATCTGCTCCCCTGTTGGGCTCAGGAACAAGCTGCACGCCCTTGAGTGGAAACCAACAGCACATCCCATCCCTCTACCACCTGATGATTCACCATTCAAAACTAGTTCTTACCCACAATAAAATATGAACTGTTGGGAGGGAGGTGCCATGGGGCACTGTGAAACCGGTGTCCTTGTAGGAGGACTGGGAGTCCCAGCCATCCAGCACTGGAACACAGTACACTTTCCACTCTGGATCATCCCGGGGAAAAAAATAAGAACCCTCACCCTCTGAGAGCCAGTCAGCGGCCCCCAAGGAACTCCCTACCATCCCTCTGAAAGCCAGCCGCACCACTGTCATCCTGCCCTCGTGTCTGAGGCTGCATTCAAAACCTGGAGCAGCAGAAATGACCATCCCGCTATTCTGTGTCATCCTACAGGGTCAGAACGAGGCGGGGAAAAAGGGTGTGTCAGCAGCTCCAGCAGCCTGCCCCTCCCTGGGCAGCAAGATTTACAAAGCACTTCATTTAGGTCTGACAAATATTCTGTGTCCTGAGCTGCTGCTCTAGGCTCGGTTGTGCTTTTTTACATTCAACTGCTCCTCAGTGACCACTGCCCAGTCACTCATGTCACTCATGTCACGGGCTTGGCAGCCAGGCTCAGGTGGAAACTTCCTGCATCCACCCTTTCCACTAAGGAGGGGAACAGGCTGGACCATCCTTCCTGATGGAAGCCCAAGGACCAGTAAAGCCTGGTGGTCTTGATATGGAGCAGTCCCAGGACAGAAGAACTTCGGTCCACAGCTTGGGACGTAATGAGAGTCACATCACCACTCGGGTCTTCAGATGTCACATGAGGAAGCACTGAGACTTTTCTGCTGTGTGGCCGCTTCGCCCGAAGCAGAGGGAAGGGAGATACAAAATTATACCTGTATTCTGTGTGATCCTCATATGTACAGACAGAAAAAAGAAAAGGAAGGGGGGGAAGGGGAAACGGGAGGTGTATTAGTCTGCTCTCACGCTGCTAATAAAGACATACACGAGACTGGGTAATTTACAAAGGAAAGAAGTTTCATGGACTCAGTTCCACATGGCTGGGGAGGCCTCACAATCATGGCGCATGGCGGAAGGTGAAGGAGGAGCAAACTCATGTCTTACATGGTGACGGACAAGAGAGAGTACATCGGGGAACTGCCATTTATAAAACCATCAGATCTTGTGAGACTTATTCACTACCATGAGAACAGTATGAGGGAAATCGCCCCCATGGTTCAATTGTCTCCACCTCGCCCCACCCTTGGCATATGGGGATTATTATAATTCAAGGTGAGATTTCGGTGGGGACACAAATCTTACCCTGAGGGGAGAGGAAAAAAGAGAACAAGGGAAGAACATAGACACACAGGAGAAAAAAAGACAGCAAAAGCATAGGTGAAAATGTTCACAGCAGCTATTCAGAAGTAGCAAAATTTATGAATAACTTTTGTTTTCTTCTCTATGCCTTCCTGTATTGCCTGTATTCTCTCCAAGGAAAATGCATGCTACAATCAGGGAAAAAAAAAAAAAAAAAACCTGCCAAGCATATATTTCAAGATTTTCGTCAGCACCAGCCAACTAAAAGGTAACAATAATAACCGTGGGCTGGTGCAGTGGCTCACGCCTGCAATCGCAGCACTGTGGGAGGCTGAGACAGGAGGACGGCTTGAACCCAGGAGCTGCAATGAGCTATGATTACACCACTGCACTCTAGTGTTGGTGACAGAGAAGGAGGGTGGGGAGGGAAGACGAACAAGAGAAGAACAAGAAGGAGAAGAAGGAAAGAAAGAAAGACAAGAAAGAAAGACAGAAAGAAAGAAAGAAAGAGAGAGAGAGAGAGAGGGAAGGAAGGAAGGAAGGAAGGAAGGAAGGAAGGAAGGAAGGAAGGAAGGAAGGAAGGAAGGAAGGAGGAAAGGAGGGA
>NC_037670.1:31253513-31288392 GCF_003255815.1 Theropithecus gelada | reverse complement strand
GAAGGAAGGAAGGAAGGAAGGAAGGAAGGAAGGAAGGGAGGGAGGGGAAGGAAAGGAAGGAAGGAAGGAAGGAAGGGAGGGAGGGAGGGAGGGAGGGAGGAAGGAAGGAAGGAAGGAAGGAAGGGAGAAAGAAAGAGAGAGAAGAGGAGAGGAGTGGAGAGGAGAGGGAGACGGAGGCAGGGAGGGAGAAAGGAAGGAAGAAAGGTAGGTAGGTTGGCTGTGCTAAGGGAAAAGGTGCAGACCCCCACCTTGGCAGATAGGAGGGGCCACCCTGGATTGCTTGGACCCATCATACCTCTACAACCGTGACCTTAGGAAGCCATCCTCAGGAGGCCACGCTCACAGCACACCTGTAAGGGATCCACTCCTGAAGAAAAACACTCCCCAGAGTCTGAGACAGCACGTCAGCCCCTCATCCATCTCAGGGCAGAAAGTGCCCAGAGGGGAAGGTCAAATCCCCCTCCCCTCCCCATCCCACTTCATCTGGCTGTTCATGCTCATGCTCAAAGCACTTGAAGAAACTTCCAGAAAAACAAGGTTTCCGGATCATTACAATTGTCTTTCAGCAGTTTTATTAACTGACAGGAGTAAGAGGAAAAAGAAGACTTTTTTATCCAGGCCTTCATGTGAAAGTTTGTTTTAGGGAAAAAAAGGAAAAGAATTATAGCATTCACTGAAAAGTGTGCCTTTCCAATTTTTTCCCAAAAAAACTTGTACATGTGTTACTGCTAATTCTCTGTTTGGAGTCTCTTTCCACCATAAAAACCTGCTATATGCAGAGGTGCCCATGATCTAATAAATCTTTTTTGTTGTTATTCTTGTTAACTCAGAGAGGCAGGTTCTTCTATTCTCGCCCTGTGACCATGACTTGGGGTCTCTGTGAGGCCCTCTCTAATTCTACTTTATGTAAAATAAGTAAGTGGCTTTATAAAAAAATTCTTACAGATATCCTCAAGTTTAAAGAAGAATCTCAAAAGTTTAAGATATGACACCCAAAAATGCAGAGATTCAAAATACCCAAACATCACCATTGATTAAAGCATGAAATAAAATGATGTTTTTTTTTAGACTGCCAGCAGGACTAGACCTAGCCTTTATAATAACAACAATAATAATAAAGCCCTAGTTGCCTTCCCAACAGCACCCCTGGATGCCTCCCTCCGTCAACAGAACACTGATCGTCCAAGTTCATATTCTCCGGCCAGGACAGACTCTGTGAACTGCCGCTGCCCAGCCCCAGCCTGAAATAAGCCAGATATAAACCAATGGGAGCCTCCCACTACTCCTTGCCTGTGATTGGGTTAGGGCTGGCCATGTGACTCAGCTGCCACCAATGGAACAGACAGGAAGTAAACTAGGGCGTTCCAGGAAGGATTCTCTTTGCCGATGAAAAGAGGCCAACTGGGCCGGGCGCGGTGGCTCAAGCCTGTAATCCCAGCACTTTGGGAGGCCGAGACGGGTGGATCACGAGGTCAGGAGATCGAGACCATCCTGGCGAACACGGTGAAACCCCGTCTCTACTAAAAATACAAAAAACTAGCCGGGCGAGGTGGCGGGCGCCTGTAGTCCCAGCTACTCCGGAGGCTGAGGCAGGAGAATGGCGGGAACCCGGGAGGCGGAGCTTGCAGTGAGCTGAGATCCGGCCACTGCACTCCAGCCCGGGCTACAGAGCAAAACTCCGTCTCAAAAAAAAAAAAAAAAAAAAAGAGGCCAACTGGTAGAAATGCCTGTCTCTTCATTCAAGTGTTGTAATTACTGGCAGTGCTGCAACTCCAGCTGCAACCCCTGCTACTGTGTAGAAATAAGCCCAAGGATTGGCAGGGCGCGGTGGCTCGTGCCTGTATTCCCAGCACTTTGGGAGGCCGAGGCGGGCGGATCACGAGGTCTGGAAATCGAGACCAGCCTGGCCAACACGGTGAAACACCATCTCCACTAAAAATACAAAATTAGCCAGGCGTGGTGGGGCGTGCCTGTAATCCCAACTACTCCGGAGGCTGAGGCAGGAGAATCGCTTGACCTGGGGTGTCGGAGGTTGAGGTGAGCCGGGATCGCGCCACTGCACTCCAGCCTGGCGACAGAGACAAGGAAGGAAGGAAGGAGGGAGGGAGGGAAAGACAAGGATCAAGCAAAGAAACTGAGGACAGTGGAGTAGAAAAGTGGGAAGAACTCATGATTCTGATGCCATCGCTGCATTAATGAATTAATACTAACTGATACAACACCATACCAAGGCCCAAAGACAATGTGTCAGATTGTCTGGACCAGATCCCCAGCAAGGCACAGAGAAGAACAGAGAGGAGAGGTGACCAGGACCTTCATGATGACCTCCTGTCAGTCACCAACCTGTTTTCCAAGCCTTCTTTCTCCACACTCTGACTGTAACTTATCCTAACAGAAGGCTGACCAACTGTTATCTTTTATGACATATTCAAGAGGTAGAAAATTGATGCTTTGTGGCCATCTGAGAAGGAGCAGTGAAAGCCAGGATTCAAAAGCTCTCTTTGCTTTCACAATTTATAGACTACCCACTGCTAAATGTCATCCCTAAGTTTAGACATTAAATAAAACTGATTGATGAATCTATGAGACTTTGGAGAAGAAAATCTTCCAAAGCAATTTTTTCAAGGATAGAGGTTGGTGGGGGAGACAGTACTAAATAAATCAGTACATAAATCATCTTGTTAAAGATAAGAATTTAATGTAGGATTCTCCATGCTCAGGAAACAGACATAAACAAAAGATAACACATCTGACTGGATAGAAAATTTCTCTACTATGTGCCTGCAAGGTTATTCTTCAAGAACTAACTTCCTGAGACTACATAAGCATTAAAAACAATTACTTATATATGTGTGTGTATATATATGTGTGATATGTGTGTATATATATGTATGTATATGCATAGGTATATGTATATAAACACAGAGAGAAAGAAAGAGAGGAAAATAAATCTCAAGACCCCAAAATTATTAAGCCAAGGGAAAGGTCAAGCTGGGAACTACATCAGATAAACCTGCCTCCCATTTTATTCCTAAATATGATAGTTAAAAAGATAAAAAAGCTACATACCTCCCTCACAATTTGGAATTTCAAGATCTTTACCCTAAAACAGTTCTGAACTGAAAGTTGATCTTCACAGGTGTGGGAAGGAAAGTCATCCCTCTGCTCACCTGAGACAAAGGCATATCTGATTGCTTCCTGCACCACCCTGTTTATGTAAGAATGCAGATTCACTGAGCCAGACTAAATTGTGTAAATTTTTTTTTTTTTTTTTTTTTTTGAGACAGAGTCTCGCTCTGTCGCCCAGGCTGGAGTGCAGTGGCCGGATCTCAGCTCACTGCACGCTTCGCCTCCCGGGTTTACGCCATTCTCCTGCCTCAGCCTCCCAAGTAGCTGGGACTACAGGCGCCTGCCACCTCGCCCGGCTAGTTTTTTGTATTTTTTAGGAGAGACGGGGTTTCACCGTGTTAGCCAAGATGGTCTCGATCTCCTGACCTCGCGATCCGCCCGTCTCGGCCTCCCAAAGTGCTGGGATTACAGGCTTGACCACCGCGCCCAGCCAAATTGTGTAAATTTACACAAAGAACAGAAAACTTTAAAGACTCATCAAGGACTCAAAAGAATGCAACCTTGGCCGGACGTGGTGGCTCAAGCCTGTAATCCCAGCACTTTGGGAGGCCGAGATGGGCGGATCGTGAGGTCAGGAGATCGAGACCATCCTGGCTAACACGGTGAAACCCCTCTCTACTAAAAAATACAAAAAAGTAGCCGGGTGAGGTGGCGGGCGCCTGTAGTCCCAGCTACTCGGGAGGCTGAGGCAGGAGAATGGCATAAACCCGGGAGGCGGAGCTTGCAGTGAGCTGAGATCCGGCCACTGCACTCCAGCCTGGGCGGCAGAGCGAGACTCCGTCTCAAAAAAAAAAAAAAAAAAGAATGCAACCTTTTGTCCCTTATCTACCTATGACCTGGAAGTCCCTCACTTAGAGTTCTCCCGCCTTACCAGACCAAACCACTGTACATCTTACACATATTGATTGCTGCCTCATTTCTCCCTAAAATGTATAAAAGCAATCTGTGCCCTGACCACCTTGGACCCATGTCATCAGGACCTCCTGAGGCTGTGTCATGTGCACATCCTTAACCTTGGCAAAATAAACTTTCTAAATTGACTGAGACCTGAGATATTTTGGGTTCTACGCACACACACTCACACACACAGACAAACATATGTATACACATAAAAATGTTAAGTGAAAAAAATCCATCTATCACATTACATATATACTGGTTTCAAAAGAAAGCATTTGCTCAGTGAAAAGACCAGAAAGAATCTGGAGGAATAAAGGAGGAATAAAGATTTTTTTAAGGTGTGTTTTAATGAATTTGCCTTTTTAATGAAGTAAGTTAATAGTTAAAATATGGGGTTTTTTTGTTTTTTGTTTTTTGTTTTTTTTGAGACGAAGTCTGGCTCTGTTGCCCAGGCTGGAGTGTAGTGGCACGATCTCAGCTCACTGCAAGCTCCGCCTCCCAGGTTCACACCATTCTCCTGCCTCAGCCTCCCGAGTAGCTGGGACTACAGGCACCCGCCACCTCGCCTGGCTAGTTTCTTTTGTGTGTGTATTTTTTAGTAGAGACAGGGTTTCACCGTGTTAGCCGGGATGGTCTTGATCTCCTGACCTTGGCCGCCGCGGCCATGATCCGCCTGCCTCAGCCTCCCAAAGTGCTGGGATTACAGGCATGAGCCACCGTGCCCAGCCAAAATATGTATTTTTTTTTTAAATGAAGTCATTTACGTTGATGATGAGTACCTGTGCGTTCTCAGACATCTCCAGTGCCTGGAACTGTAAGTTCATCAAAACCACTCTGAGCTTCTTACCTTTATTAAGCTCAATCCTGCGTAATCTGAGGGTCAGCTACGTTCCAGGTACCATGAGGTTCTGCAAAGAATTCAGTTACATTTCAGATACAGCCCTAGTGGCCTTGAACTCTCTCTAGAACATGAGAAATAAGGGAAAGCATGAAGGAGGATGAATTTTACCTTCTAAGAATGCATAATCTAATTAGGAGCAGGGAGGAGTATGTGAAGGGTAAATACAGACACATATAACGTAAGGCACACAATCAGTCAATGATCAAAAGAGATAGGAAATGATAGCTTTAAATGAGGAAGAGATCGCATGGAGAATTTCAGGAAAGGTATCATGAGAGAGGCGGCATCGGCAATGAAAACCAAAGGATGGAAATTAGGTAGACTGGCGTTTTCAGAGGCTACCAACAGCTTAAGCAACGACAAAGAACAGAAAACTTGAAGAATTTTGGGAACAATGTAGAGTATCAAGATAAGCTGGAGTGCAAGTTTATGTATAGGCAAGTCATGGGTTTAGGAAAAAAGCAGATGGCAAGACCTGCAGTACCAGATGCCAGGCTGCCTTGGTTTGAGAGGCAATGAAGGGTTAGGAAAACAGGCTGGCTTGGCAGTGACACATCGGAGCTGTGCTTTAGAAATAAAGGGATCCTACAGCAGCAGGTAAACTGGTCTGGAGCTGGAGAAGGCACCAGCCAGCAGCGTCTGCACTCACTCAGGGCAGAAGCAGAGAGTGTATAACCATGGCTGGCGGCAGCACAGTGGGTAGAGCATAGACAGCTCCACAGACATTAGCTAAAGTGAACTGGGTTTCTCGTGGGCAGGAATTAGATCTATTTCTTTTTTCAAAAAAAAAGACAGAGTCTCACTCTGTCGCCCAGGTTGGAATATAGTGGCGTGATCTCAGCTCACTGCAACCTCCACCTCCCAGGTTCAAGCGATTCTCATGCCTCAGCCTCCCCAGTAGCTGGGATTACAGGCATGAGCCACTAGGCCCAGCTAATTTTTGTATTTTTATAAAGACGGGGTTTTGCCATGTTGGCCAGGCTGGTCTCAAACTCCTGACCTCAAGTGATCTGCCCACCTTGGCCTCCCAAAGTGCTGGGATTACAGGTGTGAGCCACCGCACCTGGCCCATCTAATAATTTATTTCTCTACCCTCTACAGGCTCTGAACACACATAAGGCACTAACTAATGATGCCAGCTCCTCTTGCCCCTTGTTCCTCTACAAGCGATCCAATCTAAAAAGCAAAGAGATGAAACACCAAGGATCAAAACAAACCCTCCCTTTTCCTATTTCCAGTGAAGAATCCTCTTTCTCCCAAAGCAAAGTTGAGGAAAGCACAGAAGCTTAACAAACACTTCATGAAAGGGCTATGGGTCCAAGAAAGAATACCTTACCAGCTTGATATGAAAAAGTAAGACGCTTTCCACCTCTCTGCTCCTACAGGGGAAAAGTCAGTGTAGATGAGTCCTAAAACTCAGCCAGGCACAGAGGCTCAAGCCTGTTATCCCAGCACTTTGGGAGGCCGAGGCAGGTGGATCATGAGGTCAAGAGATCGAGACCATCCTGGCCAACATGGTGAAATCCTGTGTCTACTAAAAATACAAGAATTAGCCGGGCATGGTGGCACATGCCTGTAGTCCCAGCTACTCGAGAGGCTGAAGCAGGAGAATCACTTGAACCCAGGAGGCAGAGGTTGCAGTGAGCTGAGATCGCGCCACTGAACTCCAGCCTGGCGACAGAGCGAGACTCTGTCTCAAAAAAAAAAAAAAAAGAAGAGTCCTAAAAATTAACAAAAATGTATACCCACATAACCAGCACAAAGCAACACCTGCAGAAAAGTGCAACACAATTAAAGGTTCTCTGAGAACGTGCAAGGATGTCCTCATTCTTCAGGCCACCACACTGAAGTACTTAGGCAGCAAAGGGACATGATGTTACCAAAGTACATTAAAATAGGTCAGGGAAAAAACAGTGTGTATATAAGTGTGCATATATAAATGTGTATGAGGATAAATGTGTTAGGCGTAAAAGTGTGTGGGCATATATTTATATACACAGAGAGAGAATTATAAAGCAAATGGGACGAAATGCAAACAAGTGGTGAAATTCGGTAACATCTACATGTCTTAATCTGCTTGTGCAGCTACAACAAAATACCTGAGACGAGGTAATTTATAAAGAAGAGAAATTTATTTTCTCACAGTTCCGGAGGCTGGGAAGTCCAAGATCAAGGCAGCGGCAGGTTCAGTTGTCTGGGCAGGACTGCTCTCTGCCTTCAAGATGGCACCTTTTGATGTGGCATCCTCCAGAGAGGAGCAGCGCTGTGCTCTCACCTGGCAGAAGGTGGAAGGGCAAGAGAGCCAAATGCTGCACAAAGTCTCCTTTATAAGGGCCTAATGCCATTCACGAGGAGAAGCCTTCATGGCCTAACTGCCTCTTAAAGGCTCCACCTCCCAATATCATCATACTGGAAACACCTGAATTTTGGAGGGGCCACATTCAAACCACAGCAATACATTCATGCACTGCACAATGACATTTCAGTCAGTGACAGTGGTCTGAACCACATACGACAGTGGTCTTATAGATTACAATGGAGTCTGGGTGCGGTGGCTCACGCCTGTAATCCCAGCACCTTGGGAGGCTGAGGCGGGCGGTGGGGTTGGGGGGGCGGGGAGGGATCACCTGAGGTCAGGAGTTCAAGACCAGCCTGGCCAACATGGTGAAACCCCATCTCTACTAAAAATACAAAAATTAGCCAGGTGCAGAGGCAGGCACCTATAATCCCAGCTACTCAGGAGAATCACTTGAACCCGGGGGCGGAGGTTGCAGTGGGTGGAGATTGCTCCACTGTACTCCAGCCCAAACAACAGAGTGAAGGTCTGTCTCAAAAAAAAAAGATTACGATGGAGCTCTCACCGCCCCTGAAGACTTTCCCGAAGGACAAGGACAAGACGTGGAAGTGGACAACAGTGATAGTTGCTGGCCCTGCTCCTGTGTAGGCCTAGGCCAATGAGTGTGTCCGTATCTTGGTTTTTAACTAAAAGTTTAAAAAGTTAAAAAAAAAATGAAATGTTTAAAAATAGAAAATAGTGTACAGAAAAAGGATGTAAAGAAGGAGAATACTGGCCGGGGCGGTGGCTCACACCTGTAATCCCAACACATTGGAAGGCCGAGGCAGGTGGATCACTTGAGGTCAGGAGGTCGACACCAACCTGACCAACATGGTAAAACCCCATCTCTACTAAAAATACAAAAATTAGCTGAGTGTGATGGCATGCACCTGTAGTCCCAGCTACTTGGGAGGCTGAGGTGGGAAAATTGCCGGAATCCAGGAGACGAAGGTTGCAGTAAGCCAAGATTGCACCACTGCACTCCAGCCTGGGCGACTCCATCTCAAAAAAGAAAAAAAAAAAAAGAGTATCTTTTGTACAGCTGTACATTGTGCTTATGTTTTAAACAGGGTTACAAGAGAGTCAAGTGTTTAAAAAATCAAAGTCTATGAAGTTAAAAAGCTACAGTAAGCTATTGTTACTTTATTATTAAAGAAAAAAAATTTTTATACCTTTAGTGTAGCCTAAATTCCAATGTTTATAAAGTCTATATTAGTGTCCAGAATGTCCGAGGCCTTCAGATCCACTCACCACAACTTCCAGTCCTGCAAGCTCCACTCGTGGCAAGTACCCTCTACAAGCGTAGCAATTTTTTTTTTTTTTTTTTTGAGACAGAGTCTTGCTCTGTCCCCCAGGCTGGAGTGCAGTGGCACAGTCTCCGCTCACTACAAGCTCCATCTCCCAGGTTCATGCCATTCTCCTGCCTCAGCCTCCCGAGTAGCTGGGACTACAGGCGCCCACCACCACACCCGGCTAATTTTTTGTATTTTTTAGTAGAGATGGGGTTTCACCGTGTTAGTCAGGATGGTGTCGATCTCCTGACCTTGTGATCCACCCACCTCGGCCTCCCAAAGTACTGGGATTACAGGCGTGAGCCACCACGCCCAGCCAGGCATAGCAATTTTTATCTTTTATTCTGTATTGTTGCAGTAACTTTCCTATGTTTAGATGCACAGCTATGTCCCGTGTGTTACAGCTGCCTACAGTATTCAGTACAGTACTACGCTGTACAAGTGTGTAGCCCAGGAACAATACCAGCAGTCCCCAGCCTTTTGGCACCAGAGACCGGTTTCATGGAAGACAATTTTTCCATGGACTGGGGTTGGGGGTTGGGGAGGATGGTTTCAGGATGAAGCTGCTCCACCTCAGACCATCAGGCATTAGTTAGATTCTCATAAGGAGTGTGCAACCCACATCCCTCGCATGAGCAGTTCACAATAGGGTTCACACTCCTATGAGAATCTAATCCTGCCACTGATCTGACAGGAGGCAGAGTTCAGGCAGTAATGCTCACCCACCCGCCGCTCACCTCTGGCTGTGCGGCCCTGTTCCTAACAGGCCACTGACCGATACCGGTCAACACCCAGGGATTGGGATCCCCTAGGCTATCATGCAGCGTAGGTGTGTTGTAGGCTGTACCATCTAGGTTTGGGAAAGTACACCCTATGTTGTTTGTACAGGGATGAAATTGCCTAACGACACACTTCTCAGAACATATCCCACTCATTAAGCAACGCATAACTGTGTATGGAAGTTTTTTGTATTATTCTTGCGACTTTTCTGTAAGTCTGAAACTGAAATAATATCAAAACAAATAGTTACAAGAGTAAGGAAGCTTTATACTGATAAGATCTTTAAAATATGCAAAATTAAAAATGCAAAATGAGATGTATGGAATATTATCACTCATTTCAGAAGTGCAGAGGAAAATGTACTGATATATATTTATTTGGATATTATATCCATAATGGCAGATAAGAAACTGGTACCATTAGTTACCTCTTTGGAATAGAGACTTTTCACGATTTACTTTTATATATTTTGAATTTTGAACCATGTGAACATGTTGTGTATTTAAAATATAAATAAAGGAAATACAATTACTTTGAAAATATGTTCAAGGAAAATAATAAAATAATACTGCGAGCAGACAGTTTGGAGTGGCTTAGGCCAGAGACACATAAGAAATCAGCTAAAAGCCACCTGGCAGGCTGCTGCCCAGATGTGACCCCATGAGCCACGGTGCTTGGAGAGCTGCCTGTTTAGAAAGGGCTTATTCCAGACAAGTAAAGCTGGGGGCTTGGAAAAACATGTTCTATCAAGTTTCAGCCTAAATTGGACAGAACTTTCACATAAAATAAATTATGTGATTGATTTACAAGCCACAATTCCCCATCGCCCTGTTCCCCCAAGCTGATACTGCTGGTTCTACGACTGAATCACGTGATATACTGGCACACCCGTCCTCCATCTGACTGTCACAACCTGCTAAGCCCTCAGGAGGATATCCCATTCCTCGGAAGGACAAACCCTAACATAAACAGCATCCAACCCTCTTCAGCGGCAGCCTCCCTCCCTTGGAGATAACAGCCAACAAGCCATTTAGCGGTGTGTCACTGAAGGAAAGAGATTCTTGGATCTATGGAAGAGCTTTCCGAGATGATCACAGATGATTCCAGCAGCGAGCAATTCTGAACGAAGAAATGAACCTTCTCACCAGCCTAGACTCGCCGTGTTCAACTTTATGGGACTTGAGCAAGTTCTCAGACAACCATAGAAAGATAAGAAGGTACTACTGTCTGCAGAAGCCAGGCTGAGAAGATGGTGAGCTCATCTGGCTTCCCAATTGTCAGAACACCAGGCAAGGGACCCCGTAGCACCCCACTGTCCCTTAAGGAAACCCACAGCTGCTCTCCAAGCCAAGATCCCGGCTCCATGACCCAGTCTCTAGTGTTCTGGGGGAGGATTTGATCGGGCACACCTGTGTATGTTTGTACCCCATCAACTGTAGCCTGAAATGTGATTGATATTTGTATTTGAAAAAGGGTGTGACAAGTCAAGACACGGGATGAGAAAACAGGGTCCTGGCTGGGCACGGTGGCTCACGTCTGTAATGCCAGCACTTTGGAAGGCTGAGGATCACCTGAGGTCAGGAGTTCAAGACCAGCCTGGCCAACATGGTGAAACGCCATCTCTACTAAAACTACAAAAAATTGCCAGGCGTGATGGCAGGCATCTGGAATCTCAGCTACTTGGGAGGCTGAGGCAGGAGGCTCGCTTCAACCCAGGAGGCGGAGGTTGCAATGAGCCAAGATCATGCCACTGCACTCCAGCCTGGGCTACAGAGCAAGACTCCATCAAAAAAAAAAAAAAAAAAAAAAAAGAGAGAGAGAGACAGAGAGGGGAGGGGGGGGGAGGGGAGAGGAGAGGAGAGGAGAGGAGAGAAGGGAAGGGAAGGGAAGGGAAGGGAAGGTCCTTTTCCCCCGGAACATTAAGATGATGGGATCTATTTATTTGGCAAAGATACCTTGAGCATTGGCTCTGTCATTCAATGAGCAAAGCCCTGGAAAGACACAGCTGAGGAGCTCCCAGTCCAGTGGAGGGAGACAAACACCAATAATAATGGATGGGGAGGGTCCTTACCCCATCTCCCTGGGGTGCTACAAAGGAGGCACATTCACACATAAGTGACATACTTTAACAAAGATATGGCCAGGCACAGTGGCTCACGCCTGTAATCTCAGCACTTTGGGAGGCTGAGGTGGACAAATCGCTTGAGCCCAGGAGTTTGAGACCAGCCTGGGCAACATGGTGAGATCGCATCTCTACAAAATATACCAAAAATTAGCCGGGTGTGGCAGTACATGCTGCTCGAGGGCAGGAGGATCACTTGAGGCCAGGAGTTCAAGGTTATGGTGAGCAATGATCACGCCACTGCTCTCCAGCCTGGACCAGAGAGCAAGATCCTGTCTCTGAAAAAAAATTAAGATTAAAAAAAAAAAAAGGCCGGGTGCGGTGGCTCACGCCTGTAATCCCAGCACTTTGGGAGGCCAAGGTAGGCAGATCACAAGGCCAGGAGTTCAAAACCAGCCTGGCCGACATGGTGAAACCCCGTCTCTGCTAAAAATACAAAAATTAGCCAGGTGTGGTGGCATGCCCCTGTAATCCCAGCTACTCAGGAGGCTGAGGCAGGAGAATTGCTTGAACCTGGGAGGCGGAGGTTGCAGTGAGCCAAGACCGAGCCACTGCACTCCAGCCTGGGTGATAGAGCAAGACTCTATCTCAGGGAAAAAACAAAACAAAACAAAACAAAACAAAAATCGGCTGGACGCGGTGGCTCACACCTGTAATCCCAGCACTTTGGGAGGTCAAGGTGGTGGATCACCTGAGGTCAGGAGTTCAAGACCAGCCTGGCCAACATGGTGAAACCCTGTCTCCACTAAAAATACAAAAATTAGCTGGGCATTGTGGTAGGCACCTGTAATCCCAGCTAGTCAGAGCCTGAGGCAGGAGAATCACTTGACCCCAGGAGACAGAGGTTGCAGTGAGCCAAGATCCCACCAGTGCACTCCAGCCTGGGTGATAGAGCGAGACTCCGTCTCAAAAAATAAAATAGAATCAATAAAAACAAAGAGGCGTGGCAGCAAAGGAGGAAGGGTACACCCTTGGAAAGGCCAGCTCGCTATCAGAAAGCTGGATTCGGGCCCAGCTCTTCACTGACAGGCGGCATGTGACTGGGCCAGCTACTTCACTCCTGAAACTCAGTTTTCTCTGGAAAGAACAACTGTGACATTCAAAAAGGTGAAGTTGCAAGTGTGTAACACAGCATCTGCCACGTAGTAGACCCCTGGCCAACGAGGCTCTTCCCCTTTGTCATCAGGCCAAGCACATAAGTCCTCTGTTAGGGGTTTAATTGGATCCAATTTTTAAAATTAAATTAATTTTTTAAATTTTTTTTTTTAATTAAATTAATTTTTTAATTTAATTTTTCAAATTTTTGTTTAAATTTTGTTAATTTTTTTAATTGGATCTCCCAGAAAGATATGTTGAAGTCCTTACTTTACAACCCCAGTAGCTTGGAATGTGACCTTATTTGGAAATAAGGTCACTGCAGATGTAATCAAGTTGAGAAGAGGTCACACGGGAGCACAGCAGTCTAAAATCCAGTATGGTTAGCATCCTCAGAAGGAGGAGAAGGACAGACAGAGACACACAGGGACAATGGAGGCACAAAATGGAGGGAGGCCTCTACAAGTCAAGGAACTCCAAGGCTTACAGAAAAACCATCAGAAATCAGGAAGAGGCATGGAACTGACGGTCCCACGGAGTCCTCAGAATGAACCTACCTGGCCGACATCTTGATTTTGGACTTCTGGCCTCCAGAATTGTGAGAGGATCCACTTCTGTTGTTGGAAGCTACCAGTTTGTGCTATGTTATAACGGCAGTCCGAGGAAACAGCTACATCCTCCTCCCCTCTACAAAAACCAAATTCTTGACTTGCCTGAGAAAACAGGACACTTTTACAAAAGCAACTAATAAATAACATTTCAGGAAAGGCTATCTTTGCTAACAAGCCCTGGCAGCAGAAAGAGAAACGTGGGCGTTTTGTTGGTTCTTTTTTTTCCCTCTCTCCTCCTCCCTGCCCCTCTCATATTGGACCTGCCACCATTTGGGGTTGTTTAATGATTCCCCCAAGGAATAAAGATACAGCTAAAGAAGGACCTTCAAACGCAGTCCAGAAGGTCAGGACCACACACTCCGTTACCGCAGAGGCTGGTTCACACCCCACGTACATTGCACCTTCCAGGAGCCCTTGCCAATGCTGCTCAGTTACAATGGTGAAGAACCGGGGGGCTGGAATTTTTTTGTGTGAAATGTAATCAGCTCTCAGCAAACCACAGGTCCATCAGGATGGGAAGAAGAGAGGGGGAAAGAGTCAATGCAAAGCAGAAAAATCACTCTTCCAGGCATCTACACAGCTAAGAGGAAAAAAGTAACCTTTGGGCCTGACTGACCAAAGTGACCCAAGCTCGATGGCTTTCTTTGGCCTTTCATATCTACCTGTTGTTCTCTCAAGACAAAACTGGTATTTCTCACTGGAACCCACCAAATCCATGAAGTGGTTTTTTTTGTTTGTTTGTTTGTTTTTTTGAGACAGGGTCTTGCTCTGCTGCCCAGGCTGGAGTGCAGTGGTACGATCTTGGCTCGCTGCAAACTCCGCCTCCCAGGTTCAAGCGATTCTCCTGCCTCAGCCTCCAGAGTAGCTGGGATTACAGGCATCCACCATCATGCCCGGCTAATTTTTGTATTTTTAGTAGAGACGTAATTTCACCATGTTGGCCAGGCTGGTCTCGAACTCCTGACCTCAGGTGATCTGTCCACCTCGGCCTCCCAAAGTGCTGGGATTACAGGCATGAGCCACTGCCCCCAGCCTCATAAAATGGTTTTTGCCAGTAACAAGCCATTTGCTTGGAAATGTGGGACCAGTGGGCTGAATGCCCCATCTGCAGCCATCTGGGAATTCAATCAGAGTAAGACTAAGAGCAGGCACTGCCTTGTCCATCCTACTTATTCTCCCCCAGGTTTCACTTAGCTGTTTTGAGAGCTGGGGGAAAGTTCCCGTGTCAAGGAATTCAACGGGCAGAATGAATGACTCAATAGCTTCAGTTCTAATAAGCTTACCAAACCAGTCTGCCAAGTAACATATCTTAAAGGAAAAAAAAGGTAAAGGGAGAAATACCAGAGAGGACATTTCAGGGCCCACAAACACTGTCAGGAAGGAAGCAATTTTGTTATTTGTTTTTTATTTAATCATCTTTTGAGACAGGGTCTCGTTCTGTTGCCCAGGCAGGAGTGCAGTGAGGCAATCTAGGCTCACGGCAGCCTCGAACTCCTGGGCTCAGGCAATTATCCCGGCCTCAGCCTCCCAAGTGGCTGGGATTACAGGTGTAAGCCACCGCACCCAGCCTGGAAGCAATTTTAAGAGAGGACTGACTTCTTTGTCCATTACTACCACAACCACCACCATCACCCACCACTTCCTACCTCCCTCCCCGAAATCTGGGTCAGCCGGCACCAAGCATGAGGAAAACGGAACTAAGGACAGGATTTCAGCCAGAAAAAAAAGGAGATCACGAAGCCTAGAGGAGTTTCTGCTCCATTCCGGAAGCTGCCTTAAGATGTATTTTGCCCAGATCATCTGTCTTGAGTTTCCTGGTTCACTCTGGATTGCACCCTTTAAAGCATTTCGTAGTTTCCCTTTACGCTCAGATCCTAATGATTCAAGGATTGCTAATCCAGGTGGCCATACTCTCCAATTCTGGTTGCCTGCCATTTCTCTGCTTAGGATCATCCCATCAGAGGGACAGCAAAGGAAGTTTAAAGAAAGCCAATCAGTCAAGCAAGGCACCCTCATATTCCAACCTCTTACTTGAGTTAGGATGATGAAATTGACTTGGCAGGAGTCAATTAAAAAATAGAGAAAAAAAAGGAGTGGCGCAATGGCTCATGCCTGTAATCCCAACACTTTACGAGGCCAAGGCAGGAGGATCACTTGAGGTCAGGAGTTCAAGATCAGCCTGGCCAACATGGTGAAACCCCATCTCTACTAAAAATACAAAAAATTAGCCCGGCATGGTGGCGCATGCCTGTAATCCCAGTTACTCAAGAGGCTGAGGCAGGATAATTGCTTGAACCCGGGAGGCAGAGGCTGCAGCGAGCCAAGATCGTACCACTGCACTCCAACCTGGGCAATCATCTTTTTTTTAAAAAAAAAAAAAAAAGGAAAGAAAGGTAGGGAAAGAGAAAGCACCAGGCATGGTGGCTCAGAGCTGTAATACCAGCACTTTGGGAGGCTGAGACAGGCAGACTGCTTGAGGCCAGGACTTCGAGACCAGCCTTGCTCCCCGGACATTGAAAAAGGCCTTGCTCCGTATTGTTCACTTTGACTACAACAGTCAGGTCTGGATCATATGCATGCAAGGAGGCAGGCAATGAAACTGGAAGGGAAGGGGAAGGGAAGGGGAAGGGGAAGGGGAAGCGGAAGGGGAAGGGGAAGCGGAAGGGGAAGGGGAAAGGGAAGGGAAGAGAAGGGAAAGGAGGAGAGAGAAAGTGAGGAGAAGAAGAGGGGAGGGGAGGGGAGGGAAAGAAAGACAGAGACAAAAGAAAAGAAAGGAAGGAAGGAAGGAGAAAGAAAGGAAAGAAGAAAGAAAGAGAGAGAGAGAGACAGAAAGAAAAGTCAAGAAATCTGAAATCAGTCAGCGTGCCAAACTACACTTGCTTTTCTCTGACAAAACCAAGATGACAGGTTGTCGGGATCCAGCACTGTGGTTCCTGCATGAAAACAGTGGCTGATAGTATCAGCACCCATAATACGTCTTCATCGTCACAGTCCACCCTCAGAAGACTGGAGAAGTTGAAAGACCAGGAGAAACACCACCATTTGAGACATCACTAGCCTAAAATAAACAGGTTAATTTATGTTTTAAAACAATAATAATAAGTGAGGGCCAGACTATGTACCCTTCCACGTTCAAACTTCTAAGCACGATTTGATAGACGAACTGTCCCGGGTATTCCAGGGAAGAGCTGGGATCAGCCCATCCACTTTCCCAGAGCAGATCTCTAATGCTTATATGGTTTCACTCACAAAAGGATAAAAGAGTAACTGTCCCTTCTGTTAATCCCTGCCCAATCTTACGGTGAACAGGAGCCTGGATCTTCCAGACGAAGCATGAACGCTCTCCAAGTTAAGCATGGGCATGCGGAGGGCTGGCATGCTGTCTGTCTTGACTTGCTGAGGAGTGACAGGTTCCTGCTTGCCTACATAGGCGTTACAGGGCAACCCAGGCCTACAACGAACAACAGCCTGAGATGGGTTGCCTTTGCAGGTAAAAGGGAGATCTGATTTAATCTTCACAGAAATGCAAGGGTGCATCCAGAAGAGTAGGCACGTCCGCTGAGAAGCGAGGAATCCAACCCTTTGGGGTAATGCATTCCCCGATACTTTTCAAGGATGGGCTGCCACTACGTCAAAAAGAAGGTATGACAAGTTCACAACCTGGCAATTTCAGAAGCCACCTTGAGAGCAACGCACCACTCCTCCAAGTTCAAGAATGCCAATGTAAGAAGCAGAAGCAATATGGGGAGCTGGGATGTAGGTCGCTCCTCTGTTAGATCTGAAAAGACTAAAACATGAAAAGTTCCAAAGCTGGGAAAGTTCCTACTCCCCAGTTAGCTCATCCCAGTGGAACCAAGGCTAGTTCTCCAGGTCAATGTCTCTGACTGCACCACGGGCTGATGAGTTCTGCAGTGGAGGGGGAAATGCAGGAACTCAATTTGGTTTTTCTGTGTTCAGATTCCAAGTCATCCCCTTCTTCTTTGGATGTTAAAGTAGTACTCAAAGGCCTGAATTTTTTCAGGATCTCATGCTTACTAATAAGCACTGTTACTAAAAAAAAAAAAAAAAAAAAAGAGAATCTTTTAAAGAAACCTGACCCTTCTCCCAGAAGCTAAGAACTTAATGGCTATGGTCTCCTCCACATAATAGACACTCCACCCCTGATACTGCTAGACAGAAATGACCTCTTTTAAAGAAATTAGCAAGTACCTTCAACAAATTTGTTATTAGCCTCTGACAGCCCCACACTGGAGACCTCAGAAGCACCAAAAATAAAAAGATACGATCCCTGTCATATAGGGACTTAGGACGCAGAAGTGAGGCCCCCCTGGGTCTAAAGCAGCATCCCATGGTGTGTAAGAACAAACCAGATTCAATCCCAACTCAGTCACTGACTGGCCGTGTGACCACAAGGCCATGCAAGCTACTTAACCCTCAGTTTCCTCACCTACAAGATAGAGATCGTGAATCCACCTCCCAGTGTTGACATAGGATCATGCAAAAACGCATAGCTCTCTACAGGAGATATTATCATCAGCATGAATAATTAGATGCTAAGACCAAGAAGTATAAATGTTAAAGGATAGGAAAGGTCAAGGAAATGTTAAAACTAGAAGACCTGGAAACTGGATAAACAAAGAGTAAAGAGAGATCAAGGAAAAAAAAAAGCAAATGTATTCTTCCTAAGCCAAACTCACTGGTGTCATTCACAAACACAAGGAATTCTTGACCAAAAAGATGACTAAGATAACTGCTTTAACAGCATACTCTGGAGCCCACGGAATTGGGAGAGTACCCATTGAGTACAGATATTGCAGAGAATTGTGGGGGAAAAAAATCAGTGAATCAGCATTACCATCTTAGATGTTTAAAGCCTCTGAAGTTTTCTTAGCTGGGAAGATCGTCAAAGGTTACTATTCCAGCTCCTTTTAAAAGCTGATGCCAGGCCGGGTGCAGTCGCTCACGCCTGTAATCCTAGCAATTTGGGAGGCTGACGCGGGCAGATCACCTGAGGTCGGGCGTTCAAGACCAACGTGGCCAACATGGTGACACCCCGTCTCTACTAAAAATACGAAAATTAGCCAGGCGTGGTGGCGGGCGCCCATAGTCCCAGCTACTCAGGAGGCTGAGGCAGGAGAATTCCTTGAACCGGGGAGGCGGAGGTTGCAGTGAGCCAAGATCTTATGCCACTGCACTCCAGCCCTCCAGCCTGGGCGACACGGTGAGACTCTGTCTCAAAAAAAAAAAAAAAAAAAAAATCTGATGCCCACAACAGGAAACCACTGACTTGCTCAAGGTCCCACAGCTTGCTGGAGACAGCTCTGATTATAACCCAGGCACTGATGGCTGCTCTCATAGTTTTCTGCCCAGCACGACTACTTCTCTTCACAGCAGGAAATCAGCCACCTACACAGGCTCCCTCCCCATTTCCATCTCTCTTCCCATCCTTTTTTTTTTTTTTTTTTTTTTTTTTTGAGACGGAGTCTGGCTCTGTCGCCTGGGCTGGAGTGCAGTGGCCGGATCTCAGCTCACTGCAAGCTCCGCCTCCCGGGTTTACGCCATTCTCCTGCCTCAGCCTCCCGAGTAGCTGGGACTACAGGCGCCCGCCACCTCGCCCGGCTAGTTTTTTGTATTTTTTAGTAGAGACGGGGTTTCACCGTGTTAGCCAGGATGGTCTCGATCTTCTGACCTCGTGATCCGCCCGTCTCGGCCTCCCAAAGTGCTAGGATTACAGGCTTGAGCCAACTTCCCATCCTTAATAGCACTCTCTCTAAACTCATGCACTCTCACACGTACACACACACACATACACACACGCATACACATCTTTTTCCTCTTCTTTTTGCTTCCTTCCATATCTTTTTTAAAGGCATAGTGAAATACACATACCATAACATTTATCATCTTAACCCTTCTTAAGTGTACAGTTCACTGTTATTAAGTACATTCACATTATTGTGCAAATATCACCAGCATCCATCTTCCGAACTCTTTCAATCTTGCTAAACTGAAAGTCTATACCCATCCAACACAAACTCCCTTGAATTTCACTACTCTGGGTCCCTCATACAAGTGGAATCACATAGTATTTCTCTTTGTGACTGACTTATTTTACTTAACATAATGTCTTCAAGGTTCATCCATGCTGGAGCATGTGTCAGAATTTCCTTCCTTTTTGGCCAGGCACAGTGGCTCATGCCTGTAATCCCAGCACTTTGGGAGGCTGAAGCAGTTGGATCACTCAAGGTCAGTAGTTCAAGACCAGCCCGGGCAACATGGTGAAACCCCATCTCTATTAAAAATACAAAACTTAGCCAGGCATGGTGGCACAAGCCTGTAATCCTAGCTACTTGGGTGGTTGAGGCAGGAGAATCTCTGTAACCGGGAGGCAGAGGTTGCAGTGAGCCAAGATCCACAGGTTGCAGTGAGCCAAGATCGTGCCACTATACTCCAGCCTAGGCGACAGAGGGAGACCCTGTCTCAAACAAACAAACAAAAAACTTCCTTCTTAAGGCTAAATCATATTCCATCATATGTATACACATTTTGTTGACCCATTCAATCAACAGACACTTAGGTGGCTTCTACTTTTGACTATTGTGAATAATACTGTTATGTGCGTGGGTATGCAAGTATCTCTCTAAATATCTGCTTTCAATTCTTCTGGGTAGAGACCCAGAAGTGAAATTGCTAGATCATATGGTAATTCTATTTTTAATTTTTTGAGGTGCATGCACCTTTTTAAATTTTCTTTTTCTTTTTTTTTTTTTTTTTTGAGACAGAGTCTTGCTCTGTCACCCAGGATGAAGTGCAGTGGAAGGATCTCAGCTCATGAAACCTCTGCCTCCCAGGTTCAAGCAATTCTCTTGCCTCAGCCTCCTGAGTAGCTGGGATTACAGGCACCTGCCACCATGCCCCACTAATTTTTTTGTAGAATAGTAGAGACGGGGTTTCACCATGTTGGCCAGGCTGGTCTTGAACTCCTGACCTCAGGTGATCCGCCCACCTCAGCCTCTCAAGTGCTGGGATTACAGGTGCGAGCCTGTAAAAGGGACCGTGCCTGGTCCCTTTTAAAATTATACCACTCTTCTCCACAACTACAGCTAATAGCAAAGTATGATTTCTTTTTTATTCAACTAATGTTTATTCAGCACCAATTATATGATAGGCCTTGGGCTATGTACCAGGGATACAATCAATCATGACATCAAGTCATGGTCCCCATCCTCTTGGGACTCACGGTCTACCAGGAGGGACAGACAGGAATCAGATCACAGGCAGCTATCTGGAGCAGACAGACAACAGTGAAACTGACGCAGGCAGCAGTAACTCTGCCATCAATCATATCATGGGAAGGTGTTTTAGAGTGGTAGCCCAGGGGTAGGTCTGTGCTGTGGGTTGAATTGACAGCCTTAAAAGGTATGTTGAAGTCCTACCCCTCCCAGAACCTGTGACTGTGACCCAACTGGAAATAGGGTCTTTGTAGACATAATCAAGTTAAGATGAAGTCGTACTGGCTTAAGATGGGCCCTATTCTAATGACCAATATCCTAATAAAAAGAGGGAGACTTGGACACAGACATGGGGAAGGAGGACATGGAAGACACAGGCAGGGACAGGAAGGACGCAGCTGCACACTGAGGAAGCCACCAGAAGCTGGAAGAGGCAAGGACATGTTCTTCCCTAGAGCCTTCAGAGTGAATGTGGCCCTGCTCACACCTCAGTCGTGAACTTCGAGCCTCCTGAACTGTGGGAGACTACACTTCCATTGCTTGACAATCTCCTCCATGGTACCCTGTTAGCACAGCCCTAGGAAACCCTACAGGATGGAATGTGGCAAAGTCCTAGGTCGGATTCTTTTCTACCTTTCCTTGGAGTGGAGAGGAAAGAGATAAGAGAAATAAAGAACTAGGTTTTCATATTGAAATTTCTTTGTTTTTTTTTTTTTTTTGAGACAGAGTTTGGCTCTTGTTGCCCAGGCTGAAGTGCAATGGCACGATGTTGGCTGACCGCAACCTCCGCCTCCCTGGTTCAAGCAATTCTCCTGCCTCAGCCTCCTGAGTAGCCGGGATTACAGGCAAGTGCCACCACGCCTGGCTAATTTTGTATTTTTAGTAGAGATGGGGTTTCTCCATGTTGTCAGGCTGGTCTCGAACTCCTGACCTCAGGTGATCTGCCCACCTCTGCCTCCCAAAGTGCTAGGATTACAGGTGTAAGCCACCGTGCCCGGACTCATCTTTAAATTTCTAACCAACTTTTGATCCTGGCCTGTGGACCTGAGTCTCAGCTTCTGACTCTGTAGGGTGAGTGTACCCTTAGACTATATCCAAGATCCCAGCATTGAAGGGGTCCTAAGATTCCCTCGGAGTTTTTTTCAAGCTGGCCCACAGGGGCGGATCCCGATTATCCCCATGGGAGACCAATGGGCACACTATTGGTATTAAGACTTGACGCGCTACAGGACATTTAGCAAACTGGGCTGTGCTAGGAACTCACCCTGCCCCTCCCCCGTGCCTTGTCATGAACAAAAATGCCTCCACCCATATTGCTAGAGAAGCCAGCAAGAGGTGAGACTCCCTGGAGGGAATGAGTCTTAAAGCTGGGTCATAGAGCAGGCCACTGATTTTCCATAAGATCTATGTTTGAATACATTTGGAGGATCTGTGTGCCTCAGTGGTGGAGATTACGGAGGATGGAGGGCACCCTGCACAATGGTTCTTCAGGACTACCCGACAAACGCTACCTGCTGAGACTGGGAGGCCACCCCAGGCAGAATCACCCACTTAGGGAACCACTACTACAGCTGGGAGTGTCTCGCCCTGGTTGGATGCGTCAGGCGCGGCATGGGGAAGCCTCCTGAATATGACATGGAAAAGGGAAGCAGACATCCCCAGGTACAGGGGAGCAAACCCAGCTCTCCTGGGGTCCTGCAAAGCCCCCAGGACCCACTCGAGGGCCATGTGAGCGCCAAGTCACCTGCCTGGCACAGGCGCCACTTCCCACCCACTCCTCGGGCACCCAAGTGTTCCAGCACCCATCACCGCACCTCCTCCGCCACTGTCAACACAAACACCCACACCCCGGCAGGAAGTAAAAATAACCAGCCGTTTCATAGCATGCCTCATGCCTCATCTCCTTCCCGAGGCACGCCTCTCTCAGTCCCCTGCAGGCATCACGGAGCCACAGAGAGGGGAGAGGGGCAGGGAGTTAGACAGTTCCATGCCCTGTGCTTTGTCTACACTGTCAGACAGAGATCATCTTTAAAAGGGATAAAAGTCAGAGGCCCTTCCCTTGCAACAAACACGGGGCTGCAAGTTTCCCTCTCAGGGGCGCCCCCTACCTGGAACGTCAGTTCTTGCTACCAGCAAGTTCCACATGCCCGGAGAGTCCGCCGAACTTCAGGGATTAGTCAGCCAATTGCCGCCTTGACACCCACTGCAAGCCCCTCCCCACCACGGGAGCGTGTTTATCTCTCTCAAGCAGAGGAATTAGTGCCCAGGCAGAAAAGACATGAAAATCATAACCCCAGACCAGAACTAGCATCTTCATGAGGCACAGCCATCAAAGGACCTCCTAATAACAAACCCTGGGGCTATGGGATGAAGTGTGTGCCCCAAAAAGATATGCTGAAGTCCTAACCCGGGGTACCTGTAAATGTAACTGGATCCGTTTGCTAGGCTTGCCATAACAAAATACCAGAGTCTAGGCGGTTTGAACAACAGCAACTTATTGTCTTACAGTTCCGGAAGTCGGCGACCAAGGGGCCAGCAGGGTGGTTTCTCCTGAGGTCTCTCCTCAGCGGGCAGGTCTCGCTGTGTCCTCAAATGGCCTCTGCTCTGTGCGTGCACATCCCTGGTGCCTCTATGTCCAAATTTCCTCTTCTCATAAGGACAACAGTCAGATGGATTAGAGCCCACCCTAAGGGTCTCATTTGCACTCCATCACCTCTTTAGAAGTCCTGTCTCCAAATACAATCACATTCTGATGTACTGAGGGTTCGGAATTCAACATAGGAAGTTTCAACATAGGACGTTTTGGGAGGACACATTTCAGCCCCTAACAGACCTCATTTGAAAACTGTTAGGCTGGGCGCAGTGGCCCACGCCTGTAGTCCCAGCACTTTGAGAGGCCGAGGCAGGTGGATCACCTGAGGTACGGAGTTCAAGACCAGCCTGGCCCACATGGTAAAACCCTGTCTCTACTAAAAATACAAAAAATTAGCCGGGCGTCGCGGCGAGCACCTGTAATCCCAGCTACTCGGGAGGCTGAGGCAGGAGAATTGCTCGAAACCAGGAGACGGAGGTTGCAGTGAGCTGAGATCGCACCACTGCACTCCAACCTGGGCAACAAGAGTAAAACTCCGTCTCAAAAAAAAAAAAAGCAAAAACACTGTTTATTTTACGATCATGTCTTGCAGATGTAATTCATAAAGGTGAGGACTTACTGGAATAGGGTGGTCCCTCAGTTCTCTATGAGCGGAGTCCTTGCAAGAAGAAAAGAGACACAAAGATACACACAGGGAAGGTAACCATTTGAAAGCAGAGACACATAGGACAACGCCATGTGGCAACAGAAGAGAGACAAGTCAAAGAACGCCATAGGTTGCTGAGAAGCACCGTAAGTTAGGAAAAGGCAAAGAAGGATTCTACACAGAATCACGGGAGGAACCAATACCATGGACACGTCGAGTCTGGGCTTGTGCTCTCCAGAACGAGAGAATAAACTTGTGTTGTTCTAAGTCGCCCTGTTGGTGGCACTTTGTTAGGGCAACTAGGACACTCGGCCCTAGGAAACCAGGGTGAGCAGTTGGCTGGGCACTAAAGGTTCAGACCTCTGAGGCCACTTAGCCACACACAGAAAGCCTCCGTCAACATTATTTCCTTTTAATAAAATTCAATAATTGACTTGCAATGCAGCCTAGCAGAGGAATTCTCAGTGCAGACTCTGTGGCCAGACTGCCTGGGTTCAGAACCTTGCTCTGTCCCTTACCAGATACCTGACCTTGGCCAAGACACACACACCTAGGGCTTCAGTTTTCCTCATCTGTAAAAAGGGCATGATAATAATAGTATCTAGCTCATCCTGCTAGGAAAATCACGAGGCAATACTTACACAGTAATCAATGCCTGGCACCGAGTCCAAGCTATGCAAGGGTTTGATAAGTCCTGACAAAGAGTTATGTCACCGAAGCATGCTTCTCTCAGTTGTATGTGACATCTCAAAGAGTCCTGAGTCGGGCCTCCCTGATCCTGGACTGATCATGTGTAACCTTAAAATTCACCAAAGTTCTAGGAAGGCACTTTGCAGAAAGGGGAAATGTAATAATACAAAGGAAATATTCCTAAATGATTAAAATGCCCCAAGCTTACACCTCGTTGCTAGGGCAAGGGAAAAATATTATAACAAGAAAATTTAATTTGAGAATCTATTTGAAAAATCAGCTGGAAGTGACAGGCAAAAATAGACAAGAGAGACACCATCTCAGCCATGGGCACGAGCGAGAGTGGCAGGTTAGGGTCAAGTGGCAAACCACAGCCCGTGGCAACCTGCTGCACAAACTCCTGGGTATGTCACACACAAAAACGTTGACAAGACATTTACCTAACCTGCATGGGATGCACTAAATTTCCTTATCCTACTGCAATTTATTTTATTTTATTTTTTGAGATAGGGTCTCACTCTGTTGCCCAGGCTGGAGTACGGTGGCACAATCTTGGCTCACTGCAGCCTTGACCTCCTAGGTTCAAGCAATCCTCCCACCTCAGCCTCCCGAGTAGCTGAGACTACAGGCACATACCACCATACCCAGCTAATTTTTTTTTTTCACTTTCTGTAGATGCTGGGCCTCCCCTGCATTGCCCAGGCTGGTCTCAAACTCCTGGGCTCAAGTAATCCATCTGCCTCGGCTTCCCAAAGTGCTGGAATTACAGATGTGAGCCACCTCATCTGGCCACAATTTTATTTTTACTGATGTCACAACAGCACTACACAAACTGATGAATGGCCTGTGACCCAGTTTGAAAACTATGGACATGGCCCTCTGCAAAATCCTTCCTACTTTGTTTTTTCAGAATATTTAACTCCAGGGAATAAATTCTGAGGAAAACTCCCAGGACCTTCTTTTCTTTTCCAGAGTCACAGAGAGTCTTGCCTTTTTCTTTTTTCTCCTTTTTTTTTTTTTTTTTTTTTTTTGAGACAGGGTCTCACTCTGTCACCCAGACTAAAGTGCAGTGGTGCGATCCTGGCTCACTGCAACCTCCACCTCCCAGGCTCAAGCAATCCTCCCGCTTCAGTCTCCCAGGTAGCTGGGACTACCGCTGCGACCACCATGCCTGGTTAGGTTTGTTTTTGTTTTTTGTTTGCTTTTGTTTTCGTTTTTGTTTTTTGTATTTTTGGTAGAGACGGGATTTCACCATGTTGCCGAGACTGGTCTCAGACTCCTGAGCTCAAGTGATCCTCCTGCCTCAGCCTCACAAACTGCTGTGATTATAAGCGTGACACACGGCACCTGGCCAAAGACAGTCTTTTCTAACCACAGGGGAAACTATAATGTTCTAAAATAAATGAGACTGGACATTAAAGACTATGAGGAAACAGGGCTTCCAGAGGGCTAACTACTCTATGCTAAAAATTCAGTGTTTAACATTTACTCTTTTTTAAAATAATTCTTAACTTCTAAAACAATGCTATTTATTTTAATAAACATTTCCACACGTGCCATATATATGTTCCATACATATACACATACCATATTCCATACACTATGTTAAACACTTCACAAATATTAACTCATTTAATCCTCACAATGAGCCTATGAAATAGGTAAACTATATGACGCCATTTTACAGGTGGGGAAACTGAGGCCCAGAGACGCTACATGCCCAAAGTTAAGAGCTGGGATTCCAGTCCACTAGTCTGTGCTGCTCTAACTGATTTCTTCATCAATTTTCTCACTATCTCAATAGGTGCTCCTGTTTGCTATTAAGCGAACTTCCTCTTGAGTTTCAATGCTACCATGTTGCAAAAAACAAACTCTTAAACAAACAGCCCTGCCACTCAGAAGGGTGATCCACAAGCTCTCACTCTGTCAGCAGTCGTCATCCCTTCCATATCCTTTAGCAGTGGAATCAGACTGTCAAAATCAGCCCCTTAGAAACCAGAACACACCTACATTGAAAGAGCTAACTTGTGGATGGATCTGTTTTAACGGAAACTCTTGTACAGAAACCATGCCCTTCAGTTGTTTTCTTTACCTACTTGGAAAAATAAGGTTCTGGAGCCGGGTGCGGTGACTCATGCCTGTAATTCCAGCATTTTGGGAGGCCGAGGCGGGTGGATCACCTGAGGTCAGGAGTTCAAGACCAGCCTGGCCAACACAGTGAAACCCCGTCTCTACTAAAAATACAAAATTAGCCAGGCGTGGTGGTGCATGCCTGTAATCCCAGCTACTCGGGAGGCTGAGGCAGGAGAATCACTTGAACCTGGGAGGCGGAGGATGTAGTGAGCTGAGACTGTGCCATTGCACTCCAGCCTGGGCAACAAGAGCGAAACTCCATCTCAAAATAGTAATAAGGTTCTGGCACATCCTCCTAAGGACTGCAACAGAGGGACATTTCTGGAGGGAAAATTCCCTTGTATTTCAAAAGCGGCTCTGATCCCATCCTCCTCCCTCATCCCACCCTCAACTGTATCTCATGATCTAAGAGGTGAAATTAAGAACAGACTCCCTGACTTGTACAATCAAAGATGTTTGCCCCCAAACATAATGCAAACCCAAAACTAAAGAAATAAAAACTGTTAAAGACCAAAAAGGTAATTATCCAACCAATCTGGTTTAATGAGAGAATTTACAAATTCTACGTTCTTCCTTCTCGGGTTCTGAAGATTAGCCACCAATTGCTCAGGGCCAGGAGAGCAGCTGCCAAAAATGTTAAGTTACAAGCTGGAAAGTTAAAAAATCATATTGATTTTTGAACTCTGGGAGGCCAAAATGGGCAGATCACCTAAGGCCAGGAGTTTGAGACCAGCCTGACTAAGATGGTGAAACCCTGTCTCCATTAAAAATACAAAAAAAAAAATTAATAACCAGGTGTGGTGGCAGGCGCCACGCCTGTAATCTTAGCTACTCAGCAGGCTGAGGCAAGAGAATCGCTTGAACCTGGGAGGTGGAGTTTGCAGTGAGCCAAGATTGCACTGCTGCACTCCAGCCTAGGCGACAGAGTGAGACTCTATCAAAAAAAAAAAAAAAAAAAAAAAAATCACATTGATCTGAATTTGGATACAACCACAATCCTCAAAACCTCCAGCGTTCTGAACTGCAGAGCACATGCCTGGACGTCTGGAGTGTGGTCCCTGCTGATGCAGCTGTGCTGCCCTCTCTCTGCAAGAAACAGGCCTCCTGCAGCCCACAGCTGGGTGGAACCACGGGACAAGGCAGACTTTGTTCCCGTGGAAAACCGACGTTAGGAGTTGGGAGAGATGGAAAGCAAGATAGAGTCACTTTATTTCTTGCTTCCAACTCTCATTATGTCTATTACACAGGCACACGACAGCTTCCAGACCCAGAAGTAAGCAGAAGGGCCTTGCCTGGTTCGGTGACTCTTTGCCAAAGGACATTGTGGATTTGACAACACTTTTGCAGAAACCCAAGTTTGGCCCTTAACCAAAAACAACTCCTACCCTTTGTTCTCTACCTTTTTCCTTTCTTCACTATCAACCCACGGGCCCCGACTCCAAAATCATGACCCACCCTCCCCACGCAGCCCCTTCTCCTTTTGTCTCTCTAGGAAAATCTCACCCATCCTCTAGGTTGAGTTAGATACTCCATCCACCATCCTGTTGCACAGAAATCCTCAAAGTGCAGTCCCTGGGCCAGTGGCATCAATATCAAAATCTGTGCACTGCACCCCAGACCTACTGAAACAGAAACTTGGGGTGAACCAGCAATCTGTGCTTTCACAAGCCCTCCAGGGGGTGCTCATGCCCACTCAAGCTGTGCCCACTTCAACAACCATAATCACTACTTTACCTCCTCCCTACTTAGCTCAGGACTCTGTCATTGTGAGTCCCTCAGAGCCTGGCACAAGCTAGGCACCCTATAAACACCCACTTGTTGAATTAACCTAAATAACCTCTTCTAAAACAGAAAAGGGCAGTGTGAAATCGACAAGTTTACAGGCTACTGAACCTCCACCAGCATGTTCAGGCATGCAGCGCCAGCAGCACCTAGGAATCCTGCAGAATAAAACCAGACTCGGTCAGAATTTCCATGGAGCAAGTGATTTGAGAAAAATTAATGTGTGGCTCCTGTTCATGACCATTGTCTGCAGTAAGATTCTCAAACACACTAGGGACTGGGCACTTGGTTCACGCCTGTAATCCCAGAGCTCTGAGAGGCCAAGGCAGGCAGATCACCTGAGGTCAGGAGTTCAAGACTAGCCTGGCCAACATGGCAAAACCCAGTTTCTACTAAAAATACAAAAATTAGCTGGGTGTGGTGGCACGCACCTGTAATCCCAGCTACTCAAGAGGCTGAGGCAGAAGAATCACTTGAACCCAGGAGGCAGAGGTTGCAGTGACCCAAGATGGCATCACTGCACTCCGGCCTGGGAGACAGAGTGAGACTCCATCTCAAAAAAAATAAGGCCGGGCACGGTGGCTCAAGCCTGTAATCCCAGCACTTTGGGAGGCTGAGACGGGCAGATCACGAGGTCAGGAGATCGAGACCATCCTGGCTAACACAGTGAAACCCCGTCTCTACTAAAAAATACAAAAAAACTAGCCGGGCGAGGTGGCGGGCATCTGTAGTCCCAGCTACTCGGGAGGCTGAGGGAGGAGAATGGTGTAAATCCAGGAGGCGGAGCTTGCAGTGAGCCGAGATCCGGCCACTGCACTCTAGCCTGGGCGACAAAGTGAGACTCTGTCTCAAAAAAAAAAAGAAAAAAGAAAAAGAAAAAATACACAATATTAGCCAGGCGTTGTGGCCCATGTCTGTAATCCCAGCTACTCAGGAGGTTGAGGCAGGAGAATTGATTGAACCTGGGGAGCAGAGGTTGCAGTGAGCTGAGATCATGCTACTGCACTCCAGCCTGAGCCACAGAGCGAGATTCTGTCTCAAAAAAAAAAAAAAAAATTAAACAGAATTACCATATGATCCCGCAAATCCACTTCAGAGCAAACACCCCAAAGAAAGCCAAGAAATTGAACAGTTATTTGTACACCCCTGTTAACAACAGCCAAAAGATGGAGGCAGCCCAAGTGTGCTTTGACACATGAATGGATAAGCAAAATGTGGTATATCCATACAATGGAATACTATTCAGCCTTAAAAGGGAAGGAAATTTTGGCACATGCTGCAACACAGAACCCTAAAAACATGATGCTAAGAGAAATAAGCCAAAAAAAGACAAACACTGCTAAGATTCCACTTATATGAGGTCCCTAGAGCAGTCAAAAACACAGAGGCAGAAAGCAGAATGGTGGGCGCCAGGGCCTGGAGGGAGGGTGGAAGGGGGAGCTATTGTTGAATGGGTACAGAGTTTCCGTTTGGGAAGATGAAAAGTTCTAGAGATGGCTGGTGGCGAGGCAATGTTACATTGTAAATGTACTTAATGCCACTGAACTTGACACTTTAAAATGGTTAAAATGGGCCGGGCGTGGTGGCTCACGCCTTGAATCCCAGCACTCTGGGAGGCTGAGGCAGGTGGATCACCTGAGGTCAGGAGTTTGAGACCAGCCTGACCAACATGGAGAAACCCCATCTCTACCAACAACACAAAAATTAGCTGGGCGTGGTGGCGCGTGCCTATAATCCCAGCTACTCGGGAGGCTGAGGCAGGAGAATCGCCTGAACCCAGGAGGCGGAGGTTGCGGTGAGCTGAGATCGCACCATTGCACTCCAGCCTGGGTGACAAGATCGAAACTCTGTCTCAAAAAAAAAAAAAAAAAAAAAAAATTGGTTGAAATGACAAACGATGTTATACATATTTTAGTGCAATAAAAAAAAGAAGTACTAGCAGTAACTGTTGAAGAATAACAGATTTGTGAGTGCGGTTTTACTGTTTCCTTTGAGTCCTAAATTTTCATTCATGAAATTTCTCTTAAAAAGAGAAATGGCATTTGTGGTATAAACAGCAAAAGCAAAGAAATGTACTGTCCTGAGGCAGGCCAGCTCATTTAGGACCCACAGCTTCAGGGATTAATGGAATTCCTGTGGCAATGACCTTCTCCACTTTTGTAATATGAATGATCGCAAAGTGAAAATCCAACTCCCTCTCTGTGTTTATGAAAGCCATTCCTTCAGGACAGCTGAAGCAACAAGGCCAGTGAAAAGCACTTCCCAGCCGTGCGATTGGAGATTTATGTTGCACGTCAACATAAAGAAACATTATGTAACTTAAGCTGTGGGCCAGGAGGCGTGGGTCAGAAGCTGAATTCAAGACGTGCTTCGCCCTCCAATTCCCACCACTGGACCAATTAAAAACTCCCCAGGCTTCTGCTGCCTTTTCTGTAAGGTGAAAGAACACTGCTTCGTAAGGTAACCGTGAATCCTGCAAATACCCCATGCCTGGAAAATGTCAGGGGTTTAGACACAGCATGTGTGAAAGAACACAGCCTGCCACAGAGCAGGTGCTTAATAAATGCCCAAGGCTTGCTTCCTTTCACTCCATCCAGGCAGGCACTCACGCATCAGGTGGCTTTATGCTTGCTTGTTCCTTCGCTTCTGAAGAAGGAATAGATTGCCAGATTTACTCTTAATTGCCTCAACTCTGCCACCTTCTCTAAAAGGAAACCCTCATCCTAAAACTCTTAATGAGGTCGGCTTTCTATTTTATGGCCAGATAACTGGAAATGACCGGAGAGCTGACAAAATATCAAGCTGGAAGGTTTCATTTAAATTAGAAAAAGGTTTCTAGAGTTTCTCTTCAAGATCATGTTCTAGAGATCCAGAAAACGTAAGGTTCCAGCAGTCACTAGCTGCATGACCCTGGGCAAAGTACTTATCCTCAGAGCCTTGATGTTCACATCGCAAATGATGTAAAGCAGATAAACACAACTGAGTCTCTTAAAAAGGTAAAAGAGTACGTATCTGTAATCCCAGTGACTTGGTAGGTGGAGATGGGAGGATCACATGAGGCTAGGAGTTCAAGACCAGCCTGGGTAATACAGCAACACCCATCTCTGCAAAAAATTTAAAAACTTAGCCAGTAGTGGTGGTGTGCACCTGTAGTCCCAGCTATTCAGGAAGCTGAGGTGGAAGGATCGCTTGAGCCCAGGAGTTCAAGGCTGTAGTGAGCCATGACTCGTACCATTGCATGCCAGCCTGGGCAACAGAGTAAGACCCTGCCTCACACACACACACAAAAAAAAAAGTAAAGGAGAGTAAGAACTCAAATAATGTTTTTTGTTTGTTAGACAGAGTATCACTCTGTAGCTCAGGCTAGAATGCAGTGGCACGATCTTGGCTCTTAATAATTCTTAATTATTAAGAAATTATTGTTGGGCACAGTGGCTTACGCCTGTAATTCCAACATTTTGGGAGGCCGAGATGGGCTGATCACCTGAGGTCAGGAGTTCGAGACCAGCCTGACCAACACGGAGAAATCCCGTCTCTATTAAAAATACAAAAAAAAAATTAACCAGGCATGGCGGTGCACACCTGTAATCCCAGCTACTCGGTAGGCTGAGGCAGGAGAATCGCTTGAACCCGGGAGGCAGAGGTTGCAGTGAGCCGAGATCGCGCCATTGCACTCCAGCCTGGGTAACAAGAGTGAAACCCCATCCCCCCCCCAAAAAAAAAAAAAACAAAATAATAATAATAATAATTAATCATGTCCCCACCATGAAACTATTAAACATAATTGTTTATGATCAGGAAGCCCTTGTTCCTGGGCTGGGCCTTAGGCTTCCCATCAGTAGTAAATGGGCCAGACCACCAGTTCTCTCAAAGGAGGCTTCTAGCATGAATGTTCCACAACACCTGTAAGGACCATCTGTCCAACTGAATCAGTTCTTTGTAAAGTTCTATCCAAATGGGATCACTGGCTATAACATATCAAGAATTGAAAACAGTGATGACTGGGAAGTTTCTTTTGATTTGACCAATTAAAACAACAAATTAAAAGGTTGTTTTCCCATTCTCATAACTAATCCTACCCCATATTTCAATGTAATAAGTTTTTAAGTTACAACCACGAATTCTGTCATTTAAATTTAAGAGCAATCACAAAAATTCACCGTCCAGCTGTAAAATAAATTTTTAGCACATTCTCAATCATTCTCAATAAACTGTCATCATTCACAGATTTCAACAGCACCCAATGCCATGTTTTTAAGCAGCAGTAACCCCTCTGCAAAACAGTATTTTTCTTTGCAACTTTTCACACCTTACAAAAGGTACCTGCAAAGAGAGGTAAATCAAACAGAACATGTAAGTTATATGTATTTTCCCGTTACAAACGATATCAAAGCACAGAGCTACAGCATCGAGATATAAAAAAGATGCCTTGAAATTTTACTGGGTGCAATTTTCACTAAATATAGCTTAATGAACTGAATAGTTCAATGCTTTTGCAGAAAAAGTCCCAAGTAGTGCAATTAAGAAAAACTAAAACACAATGATTTTATATAAGCAGCAGAAATCTTCTTCCCAATTGAGAACAAGTCATGTGAACCACCCATTTAAGACTCTTTTAAGAAAGATATCTGGATTTCAAAAGTGAGGAAGGAAGACTAATAGTTCAGGGCAGCAGCATGAAACAGCCAAAGCTCCCAGCCATCAGGGATACAGCCGGAAGTGCCTCTAGGCTCCACCCAGCTGCTGACTAATTGTGTGACTGTGGGCAAATCTCTTCATCTCTGAATCTCAGTTTGCTCATCAATAAAGTGGAGGTAACAGTACTCAGTGGGGCAAGGTGGCTCACGCCTGTAATCCCAGCACTTTGGGAGGCCAAGGCGGGCAGATCACTTGAGGTCAGGAGTTCGAGAACAGCCTGGCCAACATGGCGAAACCCCTCTACTAAAAATACAAAAATTAGCTGGGCATGGCGGCCTGTAATCTCAGCTACCCGGGAGGCTGAGGCACGAGAATCACTTGAACCCAGGAGGCGGAAGTTGCAGTGAGCTGAGATCGCACCATTGCATTCCAGTCTGGGTGACAGAGCCAGACTCTGTCTCAAAAAAAATAAAATAAAAATGAGTATGAACTCTGTCTGCTCTGCAGGCATGATTCCCAATGCTCACTCCAGCCCGGGTGACGAAGCCAGACCCCGACTCAAAAAAAAAAAAAAAATAGTATGTACTCTGCCTGCTCAGCAGGCATAATAATTACCAATACTCAGGTGAAAAAAAGCTAAGACTCAGGATACACTTCCACGACTAGCAACTAGTGTGTCAGGCCATTTTTGCATTGCTATAAGGAAATACCTAAGGCTGGGTGATTTACATATTAAAGAGGTTTAATTGGCTCATGGTTCTGCAGGTTGTACAAGAAGCACAGCTTCTGGGAAAGCCTCAGGGAGCTTTTACTCATGGGGCCAGGTGAAGTGGGGGGTAGGAGTCTCACGTGGCAGAGAAGGAGCAAGAAAGATTAGAGGGAGGTGCCACACTTTACAACAACCAGATCTTGGCCAGGCGCGGTGGCTCATGCCTGTAATCCCAGCACTTTGGGAGGCCGAGGTGGGTGGATCACAAGGTCAGGAGTTCAAGACCAGCCTGGCCAAGATGGTGAAACCCCATCTCTACTAAAAATACAAAAAATTAGCTGGGCGTGCTGGCATGCACCTGTAATCCCAGCTACTCCGGAGGTTGAGGCAGAGAATTGCTTAAACCTGGAGGGGCTGAGGTTGCAGTGAGCCGAGATTGCGCCACTGCACTCCAGCCTACGCGACAGAGGGAGACTCCGTCTCAAAAAAAAAAAACAAAAACAAAAAAAAACAGCCAGATCTTGCGAGAACTGGCTCGCTATGGCAAGAACTGCACCAAGCCAGGAGGGACCCGCCCCCAAAACCCAAACACCTCCCACCAGGCCCCTCCTCCAACACCGGGGGTTACATCTCAACAAGAGATTTGGAGGGGACATCCAACTATATTAGGTAGTGAATCCCAGAACCTGGACTCAAAAGTGTATTCTCTTGCTAGATGGCAAAAAGCATTTGCTGGTGAAGGTTTGATCCTGAGAGCTTTGAAATAGAAAAATGGAAAACCTAATGGGAAATCAGGAGGAATAATCAGAGTATACTCTCTGCCAAGGTTATAAGCAAAAGAGCTAAAGTGTATTGAATACCATGCCCAAGAGTTTTGTATCCATTTTATCATGCAATGCTCCTTCAGCTAGATAATTACAGCAAAAACTTACATGGCATTTAGTGTGTGCCTTGTACCATTCCAAACTTCTATCATGTGATTCATCAGCTCTTCCCAACATCTCAGGGAAGCAGATACATCCTTGTCTTAGTCCATTTGTGTTGCTATAAAGGAATGCCTGAGACTGTGTAATTATAAAGAAAAGGGCTCTATTTGGCTCATGGTTCTGCAGACTGTACAAGAAAAATGGCAGCAGCATCTGATTCTGGGGAGGCCTCAGGAAGCTTCCACTCATGGTGGAAGGAAAACGGGGAGCAGGCATGTCACATGGTAAGGGAGGAGGAAAACAGAGAGGGGCCAGATTCTTTTTTTTTTTTTTTTTTTTTTTTTTTTTTTTTTTTTTTTGGGGGT